>NW_025534245.1:0-98260 GCF_020615455.1 Coregonus clupeaformis
GGATTCTATAGGTCCATAATTGCATCAAACAGCAGCGTCATCATCTGTTCATAACAGAGCTATGCTAGCACTGGGTGGCTCAGGGCCAGTGTTAATATATAGAACATAAGTTATGTGCTTTTTCTCCTGTGCGCTCAAAAGCTAATCCTGTAGGCTGCCCTGCTCTGCTCCACTTATTTTCTCTCCTCGCCCTGCCCAGGCCCGGCCCGGTGGTGTAAGCCCATCATATGACTGCATGCTCTGCACATCGGCCTAATCATATGGAAGAGATGATCACAGGGCAGGAAATCGCAGCGCAGGGCCAAAGGAAACAATCTTTCTGCACAGGCTTAAGCCAATCATGTCCTTTCTCTCAACTCGAAGCTGCTGGCCTTCTCTCACCCTTTCTCTTTATTTCTCTTTCTTTCTCTCCTTCTCTCTCAAGGATTCAATCTATGTGATTCTTGGTGTGCCCTATACTTTTTGTTCTTCCCCATTTGAATTAGCTCTCTGTCTGTTTGTTGATCATCTAGACCTGGGGCTTCAACCTTTTCTTTCCCAGGGACCCCCTCCTAGGCAAAAAAAGTTTTTTTTCACGTCTTGTCTTATCATCAGGTGAATGATAATGGTATGGAGAAGAAATCTACATTTTAAAATTATTTGGTATAGTATTTCATTAACTCCCCACATTATAAATGGAAAAGGAAGTGTAAACGCCAACATAGCCTATTAGCTTGAAAGATAACTCCAAAAACATTTTCACAAAGAGAAGCTGTTTCACTGGTTAAGCAAATGTTAGCCATGTGTTGGCAAAAATGTATGTCTACTGTAAGTCTAGAAAGCCAGCGGCACTTGCTGCACTGGTAGCCTATTCGCGGGTGGTTTTTCAAAGCGTATGACCGATACTCTAGTGAGTGTAGTAAGTTGTCTCCAGTGAATGTAATCTGCTCAATATTAGGAGTTGAGAAATAATGTTGACATCATTAGGAAGAAGATATTCTCCTCTTTTATATGGTAGATATGTAATTCAAAATGTGTCTATTCTGTTGCTGCTGATGATATTCATTATATTTTTTGTTGTTGTAAATAAATACATATATTCCTATATTTTCGCAGACCTATGCAGTACCTCCATGGACCCATAGGGGGCAACGGACCCCCGGTTGAATACCCCTGATATGGACAAATATGCTTTATTCATGTATATATGCTCCACTGTATAATAATTACCAACCAAAAATGTACATGTCTCTCATGTCCTTTCCATGATACCAGGAAAGAGGCAAACAGGAAAGAAACCTCACATTTAATCCTCTCAGTTTAACAGCCTTGTTTTGTAGACCTTCACAATGACATAGGTCTTCACAATGACTGTCCCATAGACCTTCCACGTGGCCTCACTTGCTTCATGAGAGCACAATTACCTTAATGTTCCTCAGGGCTAAAGGCTGATACTTCTCCTTTTAGGCTGATATATGTCCTTTATTATCTCTCTGTTATCTCTCCATCAGCAACCATGCAGGTGAGGCAGGCTAGCGCTTTGTCCCAGGAAGAGAGGAATATGAAACATGGAGGTTGAGGCTTGCCGGTAATCTGCCAGTGGTATTACCAGGATTAAGACAAGGGCAAGGGCCCCGTAGTCAACCTGAACAGGTGTGCCTGTTACCATGCCACCAGCTGCCATGACAACCACAGGACCTGCTGAGCTCTTGTGACCGATTGGCATCAAACCTGGATTGTCAGCTTTCTGTACTCTAAAGTCAGGTTTTGTTCACATGCAGTAAGAGACAGAGATTAGGACTGGAAAGTTGTGAAGGCTGGAGTGCACTGCAGTGGTTGAAGCTGTCAAAAGTGGTCAACAAAGTGGTCAACATCACAAAAGCCGAGCAATAAGAAATCACTTTTCATAGACAAATTCTGGACCTACACACCGTCCCTCTGCCCTTCAGACCACCCCTTCACCCTAAACCCCCACCCTCTCTCCCTCCCCTTGGCTGAGTGACAGAGTTCTGTGACGACAAACCCCCATGACACCCCCACCTCTACCCACACGCACACACACACACACACACACACCCATGCCCTGATTTGACAGCCGCTCTCCCTCTCATTCAGATTGATGCTGTGTTGCGGCCCCAGCCCCCTGGAGAAGCCTAATTGAATTGGTTTCCAGAGAATACTAATGAGGCGTAATGTTGAGACAACTGATACCCAAAGAATAAGTGATCATTGACAGCATGTGTTTCTTGTCAGTAATAAACATGTCACAGAAACAGGGAGCCAGTTGGTGCATAATGAATTTCCCCTGACACTCCCCCTTTGTCTCACGTACACGCACAGCAGGCAGTACATTTTTTGGTTTATTACTGTAATTAGTGACTAAGTAAATGGGTTGCGAACTTGTACTGTTGAAATGATGTGTAATTCTATAATATGTTGTGTATTATATTTAATATCTTTATTGTCAAGGTGTCATAATAAAAACCTCTAAAAGCTCAAAAAATGTTGTGATGCCACACAAACAGACACACGCACACACTGCATGTGATCACAGATCTCTTCCCACTGTCCCGTGGTTACTTTGGCACCAATGGGCTGCCCTGGCCCAGAAGCCTCCCTCAGTTCACTGGCTGCTCCATATGGGAGATGTTTGTGTAGTGGAGACTTGGGAGAGCTTCAGTGCTCTGAAAGCTCAGTACATAAACACTGGTCACTGATTCACACTTCAGACTGCCGACTGTGTGCTTACCTATTGGACCAACCAAAACCAGCCCTACTATCATTTAATCTAAGGAGCCGGACTGTTGTGGAGAAGGGAAACAGAATAAAATATTACATGGTAGCATGAAACTCTAAAATTACATCTGAGAATCTCATGAAAGACTCCAATAAGACAATTATTTGTAAAACCAAGATGGCCAACAATTATGTGCCCCTTTCTTTTAAGACAGACAAAATCTCAAGGCTTGGAGTGTGAAGAACGGCGCAACTTCCGAGAAACGGAGACCCAAACGCCCTTCCTCTTCCCAGCATGCCATTTAGCCTTGGCATGGGGCGGCCGGGCCGGTGAGGCTGGCTTCAATTACCCCGGGGCAGTCAACAGGAGGTGTCATCAGCCCCACTACGCCGAGCTGTCCTGCCCGCACCACCAAAATGCCTGCTCCCCATCCACCTCTACCCACGCTCACCCTCCTTCCAGCCAGCCCAGGCCAGCTGGCGCTGCTGCAGCGCTCTGTTTGGTGAAAAAACAAATTCCCTCAGTGTGGCCGCAAGCTGAGCTAACAGCGCAGCAGTTTTCAATGGCTCGTCCCCTCACCCCAGTCCCCCTACCCCCCCCCCAACCCACGCCCCTGTTTCTGACAGTCCTGATGGGCACACTCTGCCCCTGTTATTGTATTTAGGCTCAGTCTGGCACCCATGAATCAATCAGGGGCCCAAGAAATGCCACCCTGAGCTTGGCATCGGGATAGGGGAAGGGGAGAAGGGAGGAGGGATTGGGGTGCGATGTTGAAAGCTTGGCATGTAGGGGCCTTAGTTAGGGTATCATGTGATATATACATGTGTCTGTGAAGGCGTAGCTTTGGCCAGGGAAGGGAGAGGACTGGGGCGTACTGGTGGTGTAAGAAACTGGGGTGCTCCAAAGAAAACTGTTCCAGGGTGGAGTAACAATAAGCATCCTGTCAAGCGTATGTGGAGGTCAGTGACGGTGTTGGAATGGGGTTGGGCCGTTATCTCTTGTCTAAATATACAGTGCCTTCGGAAAGTATTCAGACCCATTTACTTTTTTCACATTTTGTTATGTTACAGCTTTATTCAAAAATTAATTACATTGTTTTTTTCCCTCATCAATCTACACACAATACCCCATAATGACAAAGCAAAAACAGGTTTTTATAAATGTTTGCTAATTTATAAAAACTATAAAAACTGAAATATTTCATTTACATAAGTATTCAGACCCTTTACTCAGTACTTTGTTGAAGCACCTTTGGCAGCGATTACAGCAGAGCTTTCTTGGGTATGATGCTACAAGTTTGACACACCTGTATTTGGGGAGTTTCTCCCATTCTTCTCTGCAGATCCTCTCAAGCTCTGTCAGGTTGGATGGGGAGCGTTGCTGCACAGCTATTTTCAGTTCTCTCCAGAGATGTTTGATCGGGTTCAATTCCGGGCTCTGGCTGGGCCACTCAAGGACATTCAGAGACTTGTCCCAAAGCCACTCCTGCGTTGTCTTGGCTGTGTGCTTAGGGTCGTTGTCCTGTTGGAAGGTGAACCTTCGCCCCAGTCTGAGGTCCTGAGCGCTCTGGAGCAGGTTTTCATCAAGGATCTCTCTGTACTTTGCTCCGTTCATCTTTCCCTCGATCCTGACTAGTCTCCCAGTCCTTGCCGCTGTACAACATCCCCACAGCATGATGCTTCCACCACCATGCTTCACCGTAGGGATGGTGCCAGGTTTCCTCCAGACATGATGCTTGGCATCCAGGACAAAGAGTTGAATATTGGTTTAATCAGACTACAGAATCTTGTTTATCATGGTCTGAGAGTCTTTACGTGCCTTTTGGCAAACTCCAAGCGGACGATCATGTGCCTTTTACTGAGGAGTGGCTTCAGTCTAGCCACTCTACCATTAAGGCCTGATTGGTAGAGTGCTGGAGAGATGGTTGTTCTTCTGGAAGGTTCTCCCATCTCCACAGAGGAACTCTAGAGCTCTGTCAGAGTGACCATCGGGTTCTTGGTCACCTCCCTGACCAAGGACCTTCTCCCCCGATTGCTCAGTTTGGCTGGGCGGCCAGCTCTAGGATGAGTCTTGGTGGTTCCAAACTACTTTCATTTAAGAATGATGGAGGCCACTGTGTTCTTGGGGACCTTCAATGCTGCAGACATTTTTTGGTACCCTTCCCCAGATCTGTGCCTCGACACAATCCTGTCTCGGAACTCTTCGGACAATTCCTTTAACCTCATGGCTTGGTTTTTGCTCTGACATGCACTGTCAACTGTGGGACCTCATATAGACAGGTGTGTGCCTTTCCAAATCATGTCCAATCAATTGAATTTACCACAGGTGGACTCCAATCAAGTTGTAGAAACATCTCAAGGATGATCAATGGAAACAGGATGCACCTGAGCTCAATTTCGAGTCTCATAGCGAAGGGTCTGAATACTTATGTAAATAAGGTATTTCTGGGTTTTTTGTAATTATGCTCAGCAAAAATTTATAAAAACCTGTTTTCGCTTTGTCATATTATTGTATGTAGATTGCTGAGATTATTTTTATTTAATCATTTTAGAATAAGGCTGTAACGTAACAAAATGTGGAAAAAGTCAAGGTGTCTGAATACTTTCAGAGAGCACTGTATCTATTAGCCTATGTGTATTCTAAAATATCTATCTAAAAATAATAATAAAAATAAAAATATAATATCTTCTAAAAATCCACCTTTCCAGAAATACGTCTCTCACTGTTGCCGCTTGCTACAGACCCCCCTCAGCCCCCAGCTGTGCCCTGGACACCATATGTGAATTGATTGCCCCCCATCTATCCTCAGAGTTCGTACTGCTTGGTGAACTAAACTGGGATATGCTTAACACCCCGGCCATCCTACAATCCAAACTAGATGCCCTCAATCTCACTCAAATTACCAAGGAACCTACCAGGTACAACCCTAAATCCGTAAACATGGGCACCCTCATAGATATCATCCTGACTAACTTACCCTCTAAATACACATCTGCTGTCTTCAACCAGGATCTCAGCGATCACTGCCTTATTGCATGCGTCCGTAACGGGTACGCGGTCAAACGACCACCCCTCATCACTGTCAAACGCTCCCTAAAACACTTTAGTGAGCAGGCCTTCCTAATTGACCTGGCCCAGGTATCCTGGATGGATATCGATTTCATTCCGTCAGTAGAGGATGCCTGGTTGTTCTTTAAAAGTGCTTTCCTCTCAATCTTAAATAAGCATGCCCCATTCAAAAAATTCAGAACTAAGAACAGATATAGCCCCTGGTTCTCCTCAGACTTGACTGCCCTTGACCAGCACAAAAACATCCTGTGGCGTACTGCATTAGCATCGAATAGCCCCTGCGATATGCAACTTTTCAGGGAAGTTAGGAACCAATATACACAAGCAGTTAGGAAAGCAAAGGCTAGCTTTTTCAACTCCAAAAAGTTTTGGGACACTGTAAAGTCCATGGAGAATAAGAGCACCTCCTCCCAGCTGCCCACTGCACTGAGGCAAGGAAACACTATCACAACCGATAAATCTACAATAATCGAGAATTTCAACAAGCATTTTGCTGCGGCTGCCCGTGCTTTCCACCTGGCCCCCACCCCCCCGCTTCTCCTTCAAACAAATTCAGACAGCTGATGTTCTGAAAGAGCTGCAAAATCTGGACCCCTACAAATCAGCTGGACCCTTTCTTTCTAAAATTAGCCGTCGAAATTGTCGCAGCCCCTATTACTAGCCTGTTCAACCTCTCTTTCGGAACGACTGAGATCCCCAGAGATTGGAAAGCTGCCGCGGTCATCCCCCTCTTCAAAGGGGGTGACACTCTAGATTCAAACTGTTACAGACCTACAGTGGGGGAAAAAAGTATTTAGTCAGCCACCAATTGTGCAAGTTCTCCCACTTAAAAAGATGAGAGAGGCCTGTAATTTTCATCATACGTACACGTCAACTATGACAGACAAATTGAGGAAAAAAAATCCAGAAAATCACATTGTAGGATTTTTAATTTATTTATTTGCAAACTATGGTGGAAAATAAGTATTTGGTCACCTACAAACAAGCAAGATATCTGGCTCTCACAGACCTGTATGTCAAGGGCTGAGGTGTATGGTGTGTGGAAGTCAGGCGCAGGACACCGAAGCTAGTCCAACAAAGTTTACTGAAGTAATCCAAATGGCAAAATACAGAGAACAGCCTCAACAATAAACAGAGGCGAGAAAATACGCAAACTGTGCGTAAAACAAAATGACACGAAAACAGGAACAAAACACGCAGCACAACGGACAGGCAAAAACAACACACAATCTAGCCTAAGCAAAACAAGGAACTTATAGGACAAGTAATCAACACACAAATGGACACAGGTGTAAAAGACAGACGAAAGCAATCACACCAAGAAACATAGAGCGGTGGCAGCTAGTACTCCGGGGACGGCGAACGCCGAAGCCTGCCCGAACCAGGACGAGGAGCAGTCTTGGCAGAATCCGTGACAGTACCCCCCCCTTGACGCGCGGCTCCAGCCGTGCGCCGACCCCGGCCTCGGGGACGGCCAGGAGGACGCGGACCCGGGCGCGTGGGATGCCCACGGTGGAACTCAGTCAGGAGGGATGGATCGAGGATGTCCCTCCTGGGCACCCAGCACCGTTCCTCCGGACCGTACCCTCCCACTCCACGAGATACTGGAGACCACTCATCCGGGCGCCTCGAGTCCAAGATGGTCCGGACCCTGTACGCCTGGGGCCCCTCGATGTCCAAAGGGGGCGGAGGGGTCTCTCCTATCTCATCTTCTTGGAGTGGGCCAGCTACCACCGGCCTGAGAAGAGACACATGGAACGAGGGGTTAATATTTTTGTACTCTATAGGCAGTTGTAACCTGTAACACACCTCGTTCAATCTTCTCAGGACTTTGAAGGGCCCCACAAACCGCCGACCCAGCTTCCGGCAGGGCAGGCGGAGGGGCAGGTTTCGAGTCGAGAGCCAGACTTCGATCTCCCGGTGCGTACACCGGTCCCTCACTGCGGTGGCGATCGGCGCTCGCCTTTTGTTGACGGATGGCACGCTGCAGATGGACATGGGCAGCGTCCCACGTCTCCTCCGAGCGCCCGAATCCACTCGTCCACCGCAGGGGCCTCGATCTGGCTCTCGTGCCATGGTGCCAGGACCGGCTGATAACCTAAAACACACTGGAAAGGTGTTAGATTGGTGGAGGAGTGGCGGAGCGAGTTCTGGGCCATCTCTGCCCAGGGGATGAACCTAGACCACTCCTCCGGCCGGTCCCGGCAATAGGACCTCAAAAACCTACCCACATCCTGGTTGACACGTTCAACCTGCCCATTGCTCTCTGGGTGGTACCCCGAGGTAAGGCTTACCGAGACCCCCAAGCGTTCCATGAACGCCCCCCAAACTCTGGAGGTGAACTGGGGACCTCGGTCAGACACAATATCCTCGGGGACCCCATAGTGCCGGAACACGTGGGTAAATAGGGCCTCAGCGGTCTGTAGGGCAGTAGGGAGACCCGGCATTGGGAGGAGACGACAGGCCTTGGAAAACCGATCCACAACGACCAAAATGGTGGTATTCCCCTGGGAGGGGGGTAGGTCGGTCACAAAATCCACCGATAGGTGGGACCATGGTCGTTGTGGAACGGGCAGGGGATGTAACTTACCCCTGGGCAAATGTCTAGGCGCCTTACACTGGGCGCATACCGAGCAGGAGGAGACATAAACCCTCACATCCCTAGCTAACGTTGGCCACCAATATTTCACGCTAAGGCAGTGCACTGTCCGGCCAATACCTGGATGTCCTGAGGAGGGTGATGTATGAGCCCAATAAATCAGGCGATCACGAACCTCGAGCGGGACGTACGTCCGCCCCACAGGACACTCGGGGGGAGTAGGGTCGGTACGCAGTGCCCGCTCGATTTCCGCATCGACCTGCCACACCACCGGTGCCACCAAACAAGACTCCGGCAGTATGGAAGTAGGCTCAATGGACCTCTCCTCTGTGTCATACAGCCGGGACAGGGCGTCTGCCTTACCGTTCTGGGACCCTGGGATGTATGTGATCTTAAAAACAAACCGGGTCAGGAACATGTTCCACCTAGCCTGACGAGGGTTCAATCTCCTAGCTGCCCTGATGTACTCCAGGTTACGGTGATCAGTCAGAATGAGGAAAGGGTGTTGAGCCCCCTCAAGCCAATGCCTCCACACCTTTAGGGCCTGGACTACAGCTAACAGCTCCCTGTCCCCAACGTCATAGTTTCGCTCTGCCGCGCTGAGCTTCTTGGAGTAGAACGCACAGGGGCGGAGCTTAGGTGGCGTGCCGGACCGTTGTGACAGGACTGCCCCAATGCCGGCCTCGGACGCGTCTACCTCTACTTGGAATGGTAAAGAGGGATCCGGATGCGCCAGCACCGGGCCGAGGTGAACAGGTTCTTCAGTTTGGCAAATGCCCTGTCCGCCTCAGCTGACCACTGCAACCGAACCGGACCCCCCTTTAGCAAGGACGTAATGGGAGCTGCTACCTGTCCAAAGCCCTGGATAAACCTCCGGTAGTAATTTGCAAAACCCAAGAACTGCTGCACCTCTTTGACAGTAGTTGGAGTTTGCCAATTACGCACGGCCGACACACAGTCTACCTCTATCTCCACACCAGACGCGGACAACCGATAACCCAAAAACGAGACGGACTCCTGGAAGAACAGGCATTTCTCTGCCTTGACATACAAGTCATGCTCCAACAGTCTTCTCAACACTCGGCGCACCAGGGCTACATGCTCGGCTCGGGTGGAAGAGTACACTAGGATGTCGTCGATGTATACTACCACACCCTGCCCATGCATGTCCCGGAAAATCTCGTCAACAAAGGATTGGAAAACTGAAGGAGCATTCATTAACCCGTATGGCATGACGCAGATACTCGTAATGACCCGAGGTGGTGCTAAATGCTGTCTTCCATTCGTCCCCCCTCCCTAATGCGTACCAGATTGTACGCGCTCCTGAGATCCAACTTTGTGAAGAACTGCGCTCCGCGTAATGATTCTGTCATAGTCGCAATCAGCGGAAGAGGGTAACTGTACTTAACCGTGATCTGATTGAGACTACGATAGTCAATACACGGGCGCAAACCCCCCGTCCTTCTTCTTCACAAAGAAGAAACTCGAGGAAACCGGGGAAGTAGAGGACCGTATGTATCCCTGTGCCAATGACTCGGCTATGTAAGTTTCCATAGCCGCTGTCTCCTCTTGAGACAGTGGATACACACGGCTCCCGCTGGAAGTGCCGCTCCTGTTTGGAGATCTATCGCACAATCCCCCTGTCTATGAGTGGTAGCCGTGTAGCCCTCGTCTTACTGAACACAAGTGCTAGATCCTCATACTCAGGGGGAATGTGCATTGCGGGCACTTGGTTCGGACTCTCTACCGAGGTCGCCCCTAAGGAAACACCTAGACATCTCCCTACACACTGGGCAGACCACTCCACAAGAGCCCTCTGTTGCCACGCAATGGTAGGATCATGGGTGCTTAACCAGGAAGCCCCAGCACCACGGGATACGCAGGAGAGTCAATCAGATAAAACTGAATGGTCTCCTCATGACCCCCCCTGCGTCGTCATCTTAAGTGGTGCTGTGACTTCTCTGATCAGCCCCGACCCCAACGGCCGGCTGTCTAGGGGCGTGAACAGGAAAGGGGGCTTCTACCGCCGAAGGGGAATTCCTAACTTATAACAAAAGCTCGATCAACAAAATTCCCAGCTGCGCCTGAATCTACTAGCGCCTTATGCTGGGAATGAGGTGCCACCTGTGGAAATCTCACAGGTATACTCATGTGACCAACAGAGAGCTCTGGGTAAGTGGGGCGTCTACTCACCTGAAATGACTCCCCAGTGCGTGACCTGTTGTCCCCTCTCCCAGGCGACCCTCCCCAGCACCTGGCCGCGGTGTGTCCTCCACGGCCACAGTTGGTGCAGGGGATGGCCCCCCTCGGGTTCTCTCTCCTCCTCTCTCTAGCGCCAGCACCCCCGAGCTCCATGGGAACCGGCTCGGAGGTGCTGGAGGGTGAATGGGCGACCCCCACTCGGGACGTCCGCGGGTAGCCAGCAGGGTGTCTAGACGGATGGAGATGTCTACCAACTGGTCGAAGGAAAGGTTGGTGTCCCTGCAGGCCAGCTCACGACGAACGTCCTCTCGTAGGCTACACCGGTAATGGTCGATGAGGGCCCTCTCATTCCACCCCGCATCCGCCGCTAGAGTCCGGAACTCCAGGGCGAACTCCTGTGCGCTCCTCTTCCCCTGTCGGAGGTGGAACAGACGCTCCCCCGCCGCCTTCCCCTCAGGTGGGTGATCGAAGACAGCCCTGAAGCGGCGGGAGAACTCCGCGTAGGTGATGGTAGCGGCGTCTATTCCCCCTCCATTAGGCGTTGGCCCACTCCAACGCCTTGCCGGATAGACAGGAGATGAGGGCGGAGACGCTCTCGTACCCCGAGGGCGCTGGGTGTATGGTAGCCAGGTAGAGTTCCACCTGCAGGAGGAACCCCTGACACCCGGCTGCAGAACCGTCATATGCCCTCGGGAGCGAGAGCCGTATGCCACTGGGTTCCGGTGCTGAGAGAGGAGGACTGGCCGTTGGTGATGGGATGGTGTGCGAAGGCGTGGGCACCTCTCCAGTCACCAACCGGCGCAGAGTGTTGGACACCTCGTTCATGGCGGCCCCAAGTTGCCGGATCATGGTGTCTTGATCGCTGATCCGATCCTCCAGCGACTTGGGTGCCGCCACTGCTCCTGCTGACTCCATGATGTGGTGTGTTGTTCTGTCAAGGGCTGAGGTGTATGGTGTGTGGAAGTCAGGCGCAGGACACCGAAGCTAGTCCAACAAAGTTTACTGAAGTAATCCAAATGGCAAAATACAGAGAACGGCCTCAACAATAAACAGAGGCGAGAAAATACGCAAACTGTGCGTAAAACAAAATGACACGAAAACAGGAACAAAACACGCAGCACAACGGACAGGCAAAAACAACACACAATCTAGCCTAAGCAAAACAAGGAACTTATAGGACAAGTAATCAACACACAAATGGACACAGGTGTAAAAGACAGACGAAAGCAATCACACCAAGAAACATAGAGCGGTGGCAGCTAGTACTCCGGGGACGGCGAACGCCGAAGCCTGCCCGAACCAGGAGGAGGAGAAGTCTCGGCAGAATCCGTGACAGTGTAACTTCTTCTTTAAGAGGCTCCTCTGTCCTCCACTCGTTACCTGTATTAATGGCACCTGTTTGAACTTGTTATCAGTATAAAAGACACCTGTCCACAACCTCAAACAGTCACACTCCAAACTCCACTATGGCCAAGACCAAAGAGCTGTCAAAGGACACCAGAAACAAAATTGTAGACCTGCACCAGGCTGGGAAGACTGAATCTGCAATAGGTAAGCAGCTTGGTTTGAAGAAATCAACTGTGTGAGCAATTATTAGGAAATGGAATACGTACAAGACCACTGATAATCTCCCTCGATCTGGGGCTCCACGCAAGATCTCACCCGTGGGGTCAAAATGATCACAAGAACGGTGAGCAAAAATCCCAGAACCACACGGGGGGACCTAGTGAATGACCTGCATAGAGCTGGGACCAAAGTAACAAAGCCTACCATCAGTAACACACTACGCCGCCAGGGACTCAAATCCTGCAGTGCCAGACGTGTCCCCCTGCTTAAGCCAGTACATGTCCAGGCCCGTCTGAAGTTTGCTAGAGTGCATTTGGATGATCCAGAAGAGGATTGGGAGAATGTCATATGGTCAGATGAAACCAAAATATAACTTTTTGGTAAAAACTCAACTCGTCGTGTTTGGAGGACAAATAATGCTGAGTTGCATCCAAAGAACACCATACCTACTGTGAAGCATGGGGTGGAAACATCATGCTTTGGGGCTGTTTTTCTGCAAAGGGACCAGGACGACTGATCCGTGTAAAGGAAAGAATGAATGGGGCCATGTATCGTGAGATTTTGAGTGAAAACCTTCCATCAGCAAGGGCATTGAAGATGAAACGTGGCTGGGTCTTTCAGCATGACAATGATCCCAAACACACCACCCGGGCAACGAAGGAGTGGCTTCGTAAGAAGCATTTCAAGGTCCTGGAGTGGCCTAGCCAGTCTCCAGATCTCAACCCCATAGAAAATCTTTGGAGGGGAGTTGAAAGTCCGTGTTGCCCAGCGACAGCCCCAAAACATCACTGCTCTAGAGGAGCTCTGCATGGAGGAATGGGCCAAAATACCAGCAACAGTGTGTGAAAACCTTGTGAAGACTTACAGAAAACGTTTGACCTGTGTCATTGCCAACAAAGGGTATATAACAAAGTATTGAGAAACTTTTGTTATTGACCAAATACTTATTTTCCACCATAATTTGCAAATAAATTCATAAAAAATCCTACAATGTGATTTTCTGGATTTTTATTTCTCATTTTGTCTGTCATAGTTGACGTGTACCTATGATGAAAATTACAGGCCTCTCTCATCTTTTTAAGTGGGAGAACTTGCACAATTGGTGGCTGACTAAATACTTTTTTTCCCCACTGTATATCCGTCCTGCCCTGCCTTTCGTAAGTTTTTGAAAGCCAAGTTAACACACAGATCACCGACCATTTCGAATCCCACCGTACCTTCTCCGCTATGCAATCCGGTTTCCGAGCTGGTCATGGGTGCACCTAAGCCAAGCTCAAGGTCCTAAACGATATTATAACCGCAATCGATAATAGACAGTACTGTGCAGCCGTCTTCATCGACCTGGCCAAGGCTTTCGACTCTGTCAACCACCACATTCTTATTGGCAGACTAAATAGCCTTGGATTCTCAAATGACTGCCTCGCCTGGTTCACCAACTACTTCTCAGATAGAGTTCAATGTGTAAAATCGGAGGGCCTGTTGTCAGGACCTATGGCAGTCTCTATGGGGGTGCCACAGGGTTCAATTCCCGGGCCGACTCTTTTCTCTGTGTATATCAATGATGTCGCTCTTGCTGCTGGTGACTCTCAGATCCACCTCTACGCAGACGACACCATTTTGTATACATCTGGCCCTTCATTGGACACTGTGTTAACAAACCTCCAAACGAGCTTCAATGCCATACAACACTCCTTCCGTAGCCTCCAACTGCTCTTAAACGTTAGTAAAACTAAATGCATGCTCTTCAATCGAACGCTGCTGGCAACCGCCCACCCGACTAGAATCACTACTATCGGCGGGTCTGACCTAGAGTATGTGGACAACTACAAATACCTAGGTGTCTGGTTAGACTGTAAACTCTCTTTCCAGACTCACATTAAGCATCTCCAATCCAAAGTTAAATCTAGAATCGGCTTCCTATTTCGCAACAAAGCCTCCTTCACTCATGCTGCCAAACATGCCCTCGTAAAACTGACTATCCTACCGATCCTTGACTTCGGCGATGTAATTTACAAAATAGCCTCCAACACTCTACTCAGCAAATTGGATGTAGTCTATCACAGTGCCATCCGTTTTGTCACCAAAGCCCCATATACTACCCACCACTGTGACCTGTACGCTCTTGTTGGCTGGTCCTCACTACATATTCGTCGCCAAACCCACTGGCTCCAGGCCATCTATAAATCACTACTAGGCAAATCCCTGCCTTATCTTAGCTCATTGGTCACCATAGCAACACCCACCCGTAGTATGCACTCCAGCAGGTATATCTCACTTGTCATCCCCAAAGCCAACACCTCCTTTGGCCGCCATTCCTTCCAGTTCTCTGCTGCCAATGACTGGAACGAACTGCAAAAATCTCTGAAGATGAAGACTCTTATCTCCTTCACTAACTTTAAGCAGCAGTTGTCAGAGCACCTTACCGATCACTGCACCTGTACACAGCCCATCTGAAATTAGCACATCCAACTACAATGAGGGAAAAAAGTATTTGATCCCCTGCTGATTTTGTACGTTTGCCCACTGACAAAGAAATGAACAGTCTATAATTTTAATGGTAGGTTTATTTGAACAGTGAGAGAAAGAATAACAACAAAAAAATCCAGAAAAACGTTATTTTACATTTACGTCATTTAGCAGACGCTCTTATCCAGAGCGACTTACAGTTAGTGCATACATTATTCTTTATTTTTTTTCATACTGGCCCCCCGTGGGAAGCGAACACACAACCCTGGCGTTGCAGACACCATGCTCTACCAACTGAGCTACCTCCCTGCCGGCCATTCCCTCCCCTACCCTGGACGATGCTGGGCCAATTGTGCGCCGCCCCATTGGTCTCCCAGTTGCGGCCGGCTACAGCAGAGCCTGGATTCGAACCAGGATCTCTAGTGGCACAGCTAGCACTGCGATGCAGTGCCTTAGACGACTGCGCCACTCGGGAGGTGATTTGCATTTTAATGAGGGAAATAAGTATTTGACCCCTCTGCAAAACATGACTTAGTACTTGGTGGCAAAACCCTTGTTGGCAATCACAGTGGTCAGACGTTTCTTGTAGTTGGCCACCAGGTTTGCACACATCTCAGGAGGGATTTTCTTCCACTCCTCTTTGCAGATCTTCTCCAAGTCATTAAGGTTTCGAGGCTGACGTTTGGCAACTCGAACCTTCAGCTCCCTCCACAGATTTTCTATGGGATTAAGGTCTGGAGACTGGCTAGGCCACTCCAGGACCTTAATGTGCTTCTTCTTGAGCCACTCCTTTGTTGCCTTGGCCGTGTGTTTTGGGTCCTTGTCATGCTGGAATACCCATCCATGACCCATTTTCAATGCCCTGACTGAGGGAAGGAGGTTCTCACCCAAGATTTGACGGTACATGGCCCCGTCCATCGTCCCTTTGATGTAGTGAAGTTGTCCTGTCCCCTTAGCAGAAAAACACCCCCAAAGCATAATGTTTCCACCTCCATGTTTGACGGTGGGGATGGTGTTCTTGGGGTCATAGGCAGCATTCCTCCTCCAAACACAGCCAGTTGAGTTAATGCCAAAGAGCTCGATTTTGGTCACATCTGACCACAACACTTTCACCCAGTTCTCCTCTGAATCATTCAGATGTTCATTGGCAAACTTCAGACGACCCTGTATATGTGCTTTCTTGAGCAGGGGGACCTTTGCGGGCGCTGCAGGATTTCAGTCCTTCACGGCGTAGTGTGTTACCAATTGTTTTCTTGGTGACTATGGTCCCAGCTGCCTTGAGATCATTGACAACATCCTCCCGTGTAGTTCTGGGCTGATTCCTCACCGTTCTCATGATCATTGCAACTCCACGAGGTGAGATCTTGCATGGAGCTCCAGGCCGAGGGAGATTGACTGTTATTTTGTGTTTCTTCCATTTGCGAATAATCGCACCAACTGTTGTCACCTTCTCACCAAGCTGCTTGGCGATGGTCTTGTAGCCCATTCCAGCCTTGTGTAGGTCTACAATCTTGTCCCTGATGTCCTTGGAGAGCTCTTTGGTCTTGGCCATGGTGGAGAGTTTGGAATCTGATTGATTGATTGCTTCTGTGGACAGGTGTCTTTTATACAGGTAACAAACTGAGATTAGGAGCACTCCCTTTAAGAGTGGGCTCCTAATCTCAGCTTGTTACCTGTATAAAAGACACCTGGGAGCCAGATATCTTTCTGATTGAGAGGGGGTCAAATACTTATTTCCCTCATTAAAATGCAAATCAATTTATAACATTTTTGACATGCGTTTTTAAGGATTTTTATGTTGTTATTCTGTCTCTCACTTTTCAAATAAACCTACCATTAAAATTATAGACTGATCATTTCTTTGTCAGTGGGCAAACGTACAAAATCAGCAGGGGATCAATTACTTTTTTCCCTCACTGTACCTCATCCCCATATTGTTATTTATTTTGCTCATTTGCACCCCAGTATCTCTATTTGCACATCATCTCTTGCACATCAATCATTCCAGTGTTAATACTTAATTGTAATTATTTTTTACTATGGCCTATTTATTGCCTTACCTCCATAACTTGCTACATTTGCACACACTGTATATATATTTTCTGTTGTATTTTTGACTTTATGTTTTGTTTACCCCATATGTAACTCTGTGTTGTTGTTTTTATCGCACTGCTTTGCTTTATCTTGGCCAGGTCGCAGTTGTAAATGAGAACTTGTTCTCAACTGGCTTACCTGGTTAAATAAAGGTGATTATTATTATTTTTTATTAAAACATTACATTGTCATTCAGTTGCTCCATGAGCCAATAAGGCTAAACCCTAAAAGGTACATTTTATGCCCACATAGTCCATGTACTCTTGTTTCAACTTTTTGACACATCACTTGCTCTCTAGAGAGTTCTATGAACCCTTTTGAAACCCTTTTCTCTAAGACAACATTCTGAGGGTTGCTTCCATTGGAGGACATTATAATACTCTGAGGCTCAGCACCCTGATAGCCTGTCAGCATCAGAACAACATTCCTTCATTCTGCACCTGTACCAGGCAGGCCTCCGTATGGGCTGCTCGGTGTCCTCGCTCCTCGCTCTTCCTCAGCCGTGTTTCCCAGAGAAAGAAGGAGGCTTCAGGGTCCCAGGGCCAACACGCCAGAGAACACCAGTGAAAATAAACAGAGTGCTTCCCTCCTACCCCTCATCCTCTCGTCCCACTCACCCCCCACCTACTGCCCCCGCCGAGAAAGAGCGCACCAAGCCGGCGTGTTTGTTTGTGGAGATGGTGAGAAGCTGTCATGATGTCATCAACAGAAGGCAGCTTTTCCCTCTAGTGCTCTCTGTCCCTTTCCAAGCCAAACAGATGAGATCAGATCATCTTTCCTTATGTTCCTGTCTGTGTGACCAGCCACCATTACTCCACTACGCCGCAGCTTTGGTAACCATGTCTCTGTCCTCGGGGGTTGCCGCGGCCACAGAGTGGCTCTAAAGATACACAGTTAATCTGGTCACCTGGCGTAAAGGTGGTATCTCTGGTATGACAGCAAATATAGTTCTGCACATTATTGGTCTGTTATTTTATCTGATAACCTTGAACCAAGAACATTTTGTATCTAGAGGAAGAGATCTTGATCAGTCCAAGATTAATCTGAAGACTTATAATGAAATAAATACATTTAATTAACCATAATTGAACTATTGTGACCACTACAGCAGATTTATTCAAATTAAAAAGCTAGAAAGAGCGATAACCAAAAGGTAACACAAAGGTACCACAAATTATTTAATACTACGTGTCCAATAAACTCTCATAAAGTAGTAGTGTATATAGTGTTGTAGTCAGCTACTTTTGTTAGATACAGAGGCCATCAGGAATCAAGTATCAGGTCAGATAGTACATGTATGGTAAATGGAATTATATTTTGGCTGGTTTGTGGCAAACCTGAACGTTCTCAATTCATACCTGAAACTGTAGTGACACCTAGTGGTTAAAACCAAGAGAAGTGTAAACCAGCAAGCATTGTCTGCTGGTCAAGGGATGCCATTACTGTTGTTTGTCAATTTCTGGAAAATGTAGTGGCATGAGAAATGCAAATGTAAACCTATGCTTTATATCTACATTCACAATTCACAGGGAAATATCCATGCCAGTCTGAAAAATAATTTTGAACACTGCATATGTTCGTTCAACTATATTATTCAGAGATAGTTGGTTTCAGTGAGCGCTACATGCTTGGTTTCAGAGTAGCCTAACCAAAGCCAAATTACATCAATGGGGTGTCAGGAAAACATGCAGAGTGCCCTGCCCCTGCTCAAACTTGAAAGAAATGTTTCACACAGACTCTTTTAAAATTGATTGATTTAAATGTAAACTATCACTGTCACGCTACCTGTGTTCAAACAACATGACAAAACGTATGAACATGCTGTTTCACATAGATTCCATGGCCTGTGTGTGTGTGTGTGGGTGTGTGTGTAAGAGAGAGAGAGAGAGGAAAGGCTGTGTAACCACTGCACCACAGCAGAACCCGAGACAGAGCTGCATTTCCTGACAAAATGTCAAAAATATAAAACAATTAGAGAGTGTCATTTCCCCAAATTTGAAACCCTTATTCAAGGTTTCAAAGACCTCAGAGATGAGGATGGGCTACCCGTCCTGTTGGGGGAGGACGCAGAGAGCTGTGGATTGGCAGCGCACTACATTGCTGCCTGCCATAAGATGAGGGACAGTGTCTGACAGACCAACCGACCTACACATGTCCTCTATGCTTATTGTTATTGTTCAATGTATGGTTATCTTGACCCTTGGTTATTGTTGTTACTGTTGTCCCGTTGACAATATTGATTATTATTATTAATTATGTTAATATTGTAAATCTCCAAAGTAAGCTTTAGCAATATGTACCTTATTACTTCATGCCAATAAAGCAAATTGAATTAAATTGAGAGAGAGAGAGAGAGAGAGAGAGAGAGAGAGAGAGAGAGAGAGAGAGAGAGAGAGAGAGAGAGAGAGAGAGAGAGAGAGAGAGATGCAGACAGCCGAGCTAGCTGAGCAGGAACTGAGCAAGAGAATCGAGGAATCTGTGAGAAAGAGAGCGCGCTTGTTTGAAATGGAAAAGCATCTCGGTAGCTATTGATAAAGAACAACATCAAGACGACGCAGCTGATTGATGCACTGTTGAGAACTACATCCTGATGGGTTCGTGCTGATTGTACAGAGATGGTGACAGCCGGTTAAATGGCGTCCCTAGACAAGGCAAGAACAAGATGTACAGTTGAAGTCGGAAGTTTACATACACTTAGGTTGGAGTCATTAAAACTCGTTTTTCAACCACTCCACAAATTTCTTGTTAACAAACTATAGTTTTGGGCAAGTCAGTTAGGACATCTACTTTGTGCATGACACAAGTAATTTTTCCAACAATTGTTTACAGACAGATTATTTCACTTATAATTCACTGTATCACAATTCCAGTGGGTCAGAAGTTTACATACACTAAGTTGACTGTGGACAATGACCCCAAGCATACTTCCAAAGTTGTGGCAAAATGGCTTAAGGACAACAAAGTCAAGGTATTGGAGTGGCCATCACAAAGCCCTGACCTCAATCCTATAGAACATTTGTGGGCAGAACTGAAAAAGCATGTGCGAGCAAGGAGGCCTACAAACCTGACTCAGTTACACCAGCTCTGTCAGGAGGAATGGGCCAAAATTCATTCAATTTATTGTGGGAAGCTTGTGGAAGGCTACCCGAAACGTTTGACCCAAGTTAAACTATTTAAAGGCAACGCTACCAAATACTAATTGAGTGTATGTAAACTTCTGACCCACTGGGAATGTGATGAAAGAAAGAAAAGCTGAAATAAATAAATCTCTCTACTATTATTCTGACATTTCACATTCTTAAAATAAAGTGGTGATCCTAACTGACCTAAGACATGGAATTAGTACTAGGATTAAATGTCAGGAATTGTGAAAAACTGAGTTTAAATGTATTTGGCTAAGTTGTATGTAAACTTCCGACTTCAACTGTATGTCAGGAGAATTGCAGTACTTTTATTTCACCTTTATTTAACCAGGTAAGCCAGTTGAGAACAAGTTCTCATTTACAACTGCGACCTGGCCAAGATAAAGCAAAGCAGTGCGATAAAAACAACAACAACACAGAGTTACATATGGAATAAACAAAACATACAGTCAATAACACAATAGAAAATATATATACAGTGCGTGCAAATGTAGTAAGTTATGGAGGTAAGGCAATAAATAGGCCATAGTGCAAAATAATTACAATTTAGTATTAACACTGGAGTGATAGATGTGCAGAAGATTATGTGCAAATAGAGATACTGGGGTGCAAATTAGCAAAATAAATAACAATGTAAATAACAATATGGGGATGAGGTAGTTGGGTGGGCTAATTCCAGATGGGCTGTGTACAGGTGCAGTGATCGGTAAGCTGCTCTGACAACTGATGCTTAAAGATAGTGAGGGAGATAAGTGTCTCCAGCTTCAGAGATTTTTGCAGTTCGTTCCAGTCATTTGCAACAGAGAACTGGAAGGAATGGCGGCCAAAGGAGGTGTTGGCTTTGGGGATGACCAGTGAGATATACAGTTGAAGTCGGAGGTTTACATACACCTTAGCCAAATACATTTAAATCAGTTTTTCACAATTCCTGACATTTAATCCTAGAAAAAATTCCCGGTTTTAGGTCAGTTAGGATCACCACTTTATTTTAAGAATTTGAAATGTCAGACTAATAGTAGAGAGAATGATGTATTTCAGCTTTTATTTCTTTCATCACATTCCCAGTGGGTCAGACGTTTACATTCACTCAATTAGTATTTGGTAGCATTGCCTTTAAATTGTTTAACTTGGGTCAAATGTTTCAGGTAGCCTTCCACAAGCTTCCCACAATAAGTTGGGTGAATTTTGGCCCATTCCTCCTGACAGAGCTTGTGTAACTGAGTCAGGTTTGTAGGCCTCCTTGCTCGCACACGCTTTTTCAGTTCTGCCCACACATTTTCTATAGGATTAAGGTCAGGGCTTTGTGATGGCCACTCCAATACCTTGATTTTGTTGTCCTTAAGCCATTTTGCCACAACTTTGGAAGTATGCTTGGGGTTGTTGTCCATTTAGAAGACCCATTTGCGACCAAGCTTTAACTTCCTGACTGATGTCTTGAGATGTTGCTTCAATATATCCACATAATCTTCCTTCCTCATGATGCCATCTATTTTGTGAAGTGCACCAGTCCCTCCTGCAGCAAAGCACCCCCACAGCATGATGCTGCCACCCCCGTGCTTCACGGTTGGGATGGTGTTCTTCGGCTTGCAAGCATTCCACTTTTTCCTCCAAACATAACGATGGTCATTATGGGCAAACAGTTATATTTTTGTTTCATCCGACCAGAGGACATTTCTCCAAAAAGTACGATCTTTGTCCCCATGTGCAGTTGCAAATCGTAGTCTGTCTTTTTTATGGCGGTTTTGGAGCAGTGCGTTTGAAGGTAGGCCTTGAAATACATCCACAGGTACACCTCCAATTGACTCAGATGATGTCAATTAGCCTATCAGAAGCATCTAAAGCCATGACATCATTTTCTGGAATTTTCCAAGCTGTTTAAAGCCGCAGTCAACTTAGTGTATGTAAACTTCTCACCCACTGGAATTGGGTGAGAAATACAGTGAATTATAAGTGAAATAATCTGTCTGTAAACAATTGTTGGAAAAATTACTTGTGTCATGCACAAAGTAGATGTCCTAACCAACTTGCCAAAACTATAGTTTGTTAACAAGAAATGTGTGAAGTGGTTGAAAACTTACTTTTAATGACTCCAACCTAAGTGTATGTAAACTTCCGACTTCAACTGTACCTGCTGGAACGCATACTACGGGTGGGTGTTGCTATGGTGACCAATGAGCTAAGATAAGGCGGGGATTTGCCTAGAAGTGATTTATAGATGACCTGGAGGGTTTGGCGACAAATATGTAGTGAGGGCCAGCCAACGAGAGCGTACAGGTCACAATGGTGGGTAGTATATGGGGCTTTGGTGACAAAACGGATGGCACTGTGATAGACTACATCCAATTTGCTGAGTAGAGTGTTGGAAGCTATTTTGTAAATGACATCGCCGAAGTCAAGGATCGGTAGGATAGTCAGTTTTACGAGGGCATGTTTAGCAGCATGAGTGAAGGAGGCTATGTTGCGAAATAGGAAGCCGATTCTAGATTAAACTTTGGATTGGAGATGCTTAATGTGAGTCTGGAAGGAGAGTTTACGGTCTAACCAGACACCTAGGTATTTGTAGTTGTCCACATATTCTGAGTCAGACCCGCTGAGAGTAGTGATTCTAGTCGGGAGGGCGGGTGCAAGCAGTGTTCGATTGAAGAGCATGCATTTAGTTTTACTAGCGTTTAAGAGCAGTTGGAGGCCACGGAAGGAGTGTTGTATGGCATTGAAGCTTGTTTGGAGGTTTGTTAACACAGTGTCCAATGAAGGGCCAGATGTATACAAAATGGTGTCGTCTGCGTAGAGGTGGATCTGAGAGTCACCAGCAGCAAGAGCGACATCATTGATATACACAGAGAATAGAGTCGGCTCGAGAATTGAACCCTGTGGCAACCCCATAGAGACTGCCAGAGGTCAAGACAACAGGCCCTCCGATTTGACACAATTAACTTTATCTGAGAAGTAGTTGGTGAACCAGGCGAGGCAGTCATTTGAGAATCCAAGGCTATTTAGTCTGCCAATAAGAATGCGGTGATTGACAGAGTCAAAAGCCTTGGCCAAGTCGATGAAGACGGCTGCACAGTACTGTCTATTATCGATCACAGTTATTATATCGTTTAGGACCTTGAGTGTGGCTGAGGTGCACCCATGACCAGCTCGGAAACCAGATTGCATAGCGAAGAAGGTACGGTGGGATTCGAAATGGTCGGTGATCTGTTTGTTAACTTGGCTTTCAAATACTTTCGAAAGGCAGGGCAGGATGGATATAGGTCTGTAACAGTTTGGATCTAGAGTGTCACCCCCTTTGAAGAGGGGGATGACCGCGGCAGCTTTCCAATCTTTGGGGATCTCAGACGATACGAAAGAGAGGTTGAACTGGCTAGTAATAGGGGTTGCGACAATTTCGGTGGCTAATTTTAGAAAGAAAGGGTCCAGATTGTCTAGCCCAGCTGATTTGTAGGGGTCCAAATTTTGCAGCTCTTTCAGGACATCAGCTATCTGAATTTGGGTGAAGGAGAAGCGGGGGAGCATGGGCAAGTTGCAGCAGAGGGTGCAGAGCTGGTGGTCGGGGTAGGGGTAGCCAGGTGGAAAGCATGGCCAGCCGTAGCAAAATGCTTATTGAAATTCTCGATTATCGTAGATTTATCGGTGGTGACAGTGTTTCCTAGCCTCAGTGCAGTGGGTAGCTGGGAGGAGGTGCTCTTATTCTCCATGGACTTTACAGTGTTCCAAAACGTTTTGGAGTTAGTGCTACAGGATGCAAATTTCTGTTTGAAAAAGCTAGCCTTTTGCTTTCCTAACTGATTGTGTATATTGGTTCCTGACTTCCCTGAAAAGTTGCATATCGCGGGGGCTGTTCAATGCTAATGCAGTACACCACAGGATGTTTTTGTGCTGGGGTGAACCAGGGCCTATATCTGTTCTGAATTTTTTGAATGGGGCATGCTTATTTAAGATGGAGAGGAAAGCACTTTTGAAGAACATCCAGGCATCCTCTACTGATGGAATGAGGTCAATATCCATCCAGGATACCCGGGCCAGGTCAATTAGAAAGGTCTGCTCGCTGAAGTGTTTTAGGGAGCGTTTGACAGTGATGAGGGGTGGTCGTTTGACCGCGGACCCATTACGGTCGCAGGCAATGAGGCAGTGCTTATTGCCATACTATCATAAAGAGAGTTATACTTGGAATACGGAGGAAGAATGGAGGGAAAAAGAGAGGCAAAGGAGGTCTAAGAGAGAGAGGGAGGAAGAGGGTGAGCTTGAGTCAGTTAAAAATGGCGGAAAAAAGGGACATGGTTTGTTAAAGAAGAATGGTAGAAAGTGTAAGCAGAGTGAGTTGAAGACAGGAGGAGAAATGGAAGTGAATGAGGGCGATGTATCGGAGGTGGTCGGTGTGGTGAAGTTCTCGGAGCCCGAGGCTTGCACCGAGGGTCAGGATAAAGATGAGTCTGTGACAGTAGGAGTGAAGTTTTTGGAGAAAGTGGACCCTTGCCATTTGGCTGATCAATTTGTGGTTTCAGGGTGGGTGAAAACAGAGTTGGGTGCTGTGGAATCGGTGAGGGTAACCAGAAGTGGTCTAGTGATAATTGTTTGTGTTTCTGCTGGTCAGAGGGAGCAAGAGCTCCGTGTTGAACGAATGGGGGAAAGAGATGTGAATTGTTTTGCTCTCAAGAAAAGGGTGCCATTGAAAGGCGTGATTACTAGGTTAGCGGTAAATGTGAAAGCTGACCAACTGAAGGGGAAGATTCCCGGTGTCTGTGATGCTCGTCATTTGGTGCAACGCAGACAGGGTGGCGTGAGTGGAGAAACAGAAGAGTCATTGTCTGTTCTTTTGAGTTTTGCCCGACAAAGTGATGTTAGGATATATAAGTTATCCAGTACGAGCTTTTGTGCTGAATACATTACGTTGTTACAGGTGTCAATCTTATGGGCATGTGGCAGCAGTGTGTAGGAGGGAGGTTCCAAAGAAGTGTGCAGATAGGGCATGAGACAAAGGAATGTGTAGCATTGGGGAAAGTAGTGGTATGTGTTAATTGTAGGGGTGCCCATGGGGCTGGGGATCCGAAATGTCCGGTGCGAGAGAGGCAGGTTGAGGTTTCCAGGGTTAGAGTAGTGCAGAAGTTGTCATATACTGAGGCAGTGAAGAAAGTAGAGGAAGATGGGTCAAGTGGGTGGGATCCTGAAAGGAGTGGTGTGATTAGTAGATCTGTACCAGTACAGAGGGATAAACCAACAAGTGATATATGTTTCAGTAAGATTGGATTTTTGGCAATTATAACAATGGTTATCAACTGTACTGCAGGGATGGAATGTAAGTCGCAGAAAATAGAGGTTGTGGTGGCAGATGCAGAGAGTTATTTGGGTGTGCGAGACTTGACATCAGAAGAGTTACAGGGTGTGTTAAGTGGTGGTGTCCTATCCTTTCAGGCTGTTGGCTTGAAGTAGGAATACATAGATTTAAATAGTGGAGTATGGTAGTTATTATTATACTTTTTTGTGAGTGTAGTGTTAGATGATTGTATTTTTTAAAAATTAAAGCGAAGTGTAAGGGAGTTATACTCCAGTCTAGTAGGTGGCAGTATATGCAACATTTATTGGATGCCAATGGCCGTTAAACCTCATCGAAGTAGAAAAGAAAGAACGCGAAAGAGAGAGAGAGAGAGGTCTTGAGTCTGCCAGCAGGGATTCTGCTGGTATGTGCCACTGTAGCATTAGGATTCTATTTACGTTAGAAAAACTACATTTTGAACTGAAGTGTTCCAACTACAAACTGACATTTGCGTTACCATGGTTACTAACGCATGCAGTCTGTATTAACTCCAGTTGGGGGCGAACATTTCAAAGATTTGTGCAGTGAACACAGCATCACTCAGGTAGCAAGCAAAAGGTGTAGACCCTGAGCGGTGGATAGAAGCTACCCATCCAGTTACTTATACAAAACGTCTTTCACAGCCGAAGACTTACGATTATGAAAATATGGTCGTAAAAACTAGAAAACAAAACGTGAAGGATCAACCGCCGCAGGCCAACGTCAACGACAGAGACAGGAGTCCGCTTGTATCGCCAGGAACCGGGAAAAGTAGACGATCAGGCAAAGGAACCTCTTTCAACAGCTTGCTTCACAATAAGAATGGACTATTTCCTGGGTTTTCATTAATCAGAAGTAAGCTTGGCCTTACTCCGTCTGCTTTTGTGAAACTTGGAATCACTCTGGTTCTTGGTAAGTGTCACACAACAACACATCTACAGTAGCTAGC
Organism: Coregonus clupeaformis; assembly: GCF_020615455.1. NCBI lineage: Eukaryota > Metazoa > Chordata > Actinopteri > Salmoniformes > Salmonidae > Coregonus > Coregonus clupeaformis. The sequence continues at coordinate 26,098 of NW_025534245.1, forward strand.
TAGTTAGCTAGCTACAAGTACTGTAACTATGTTGCTAACGTAGCTGTTAGCTTACGTTAGCTAGCAAACAGTAGCGTACGCTAGTTTGCTAGCTAATGCTAGCTCACAGTGCACAACCACAACGACAGCTAACGTTTCTGAGGTTGCTATCCCAGGCTGTGCCATGGTCATTGGTGGCTATCAAATTATGCTAGCCAATTTAACGTTACTGTAGTTAGTTAACGGTAATTATATTATTAACTAGTTAGCTAACTCATAATAGAACTATGATTAAACCCCACAACTTTCCTAATATCATTAACTAGTTATATTTATCTGTTTCTCTGTCTCTTCTTTATAGCTGCTCTGACTGGGTATTTACATTGGTAAGTAGCTAACCTCGTGTCTAACAACAGTTCAGGTCATTGACATGTACTTCAAAGTCTTGAATGTGTCCTGTGTACATTGATTGTAGATAACTAACGTTAGCTAGCTAACTAGATATCCCTAAAGCCTATTTGTTGTTTGTGTAGGTACCATCTCTCACGCCTCTTTGAGAATGACAGACACTTCTCACATCTGTCAGGACTGGAAAAGGAAATGGCATTTCGGACAGAAATGGTAAGTCTTGTGTTGTTGAAAGATGACAAGAAGAAACTAATTAAATAATGATGACCTATTCTATATGATTGTGTTTGATACTGTGTCTTGCAAAATCTTAGAGCCTTGTTTCTGTAGCAGGCCATGAGCCAATACCTGATCAGGGCTTTTATGTGGGAATTTAATCAATTTGTTATATGATCCTGTTCTAGGGCTTATACTACTCCTACTTCAAGACCATCATTGAGGCCCCAACTTTTCTCAACGGCCTGTATCTGGTCATGAACGATCGGCTTACAGAGTACCCACTGGTTATAAACACACTGAAAAGGTTCAATCTCTATCCAGAGGTAACATTTGTGGAAATGGACATCCTTGGCATTTAATTGGACAACAGACTTTGTTGAGGGTCTTCATGCTGAAATCCTTCCTCCACTGCTCTCTAGGTTGTCCTGGCCAGCTGGTACAGAATCTACACAGATATAATGGAATTCTTTGGACTCCCCACCAAGATGTGTTGGTCCATCAATAGAGGAGAGGGTATGGCTGCAGTGGACGGCTGTGAAGGTACCAATGCAGTCTTGTTTGACCTGAACACACACAGACACACAACTCGCTAGGCCGGACGCAATCGAACCAGCACTATGGGAAATAATAAAGAAAACAAGTGTTATTCCTGTGCCATCCAGCTGAAGTGGTTCATCTGAAATATTAGTTGTAAAAAAACTCATTATTGCTGCATATGAAATTGAAAGTTGGCATAACGCCAGTGTTCCACTCTGTAGAGAGAGGACTGCTTGATGACACAAAGCCAAACTGTTAGATTTTAATTCAACATATGCAGTGCTACTTGAAAGTATGTGAACCCCTTGTGCAATTACAGATTCTTTCAGTTTTTACCATCAAATCTTAATTTAATCAGAACCAGTCTTTTTGATCTGACAACAGGTTTATATTTACCAATACCATATGTTGGTGTAGAGGAAATCATGAGTAGTAGAAAAACAAAATTTAAAAAGGAATTAGTGCAGGTGCAAAAATAAGTGAATTAAGTTGCATTGGTTAAATCAAGTAGGTAAGTAGAATCAGGTGGGTAAATAATTATCTACCAAATGAACCAATCAAAGGAGAGATCGTTAGCAAAGAGTTTGGGCGGGACTCTGATAAATAGAGATAAGAAACCTGGTCAGTTTGGTGTTACCCATCCAGGTGAATGCAAAGCACACCATGCCGATAGGAAAGGAGATCTCAGAGGACATCAGTCTGGGGAAGGCTATAAAATCATCAAAAAAATATTTGAGCTCCATCAGTCCACTGTGAGGCAAATAATGTACAAATGGAGAGCATTTAACATGACAGCAACTCAGCCTAAAAGTGGACGCCCTTCCAAAATATCCCCAAGAGCTACAAGAACAATAATAAATCAGGCAAAAGCCATCCAAACATAACATCTAGAGATTTGCAGACCTCCCTTGCTGCATCTCAGGTAACTGTGCGTGCTTCAACAATAAGAACACTGAATCGAGGGTTGCTAGGAAGAAGCCTCTGCTGTCAAAAAAGAACCAAATTGCCCATCTTAACTTTGCCAGAGACCACCTGGACAAACCTGAAGATTTCTGGTAGTCCATTCTCTGGACCGATGAGTCCAAAATTGACGTTTTTGGTCACAATCAACACTGCTATGTTTGGTGAAAACCCAACACTGCCTACCACCAAAATAACCTTATCCCAACAGTCAAGCATGGTGGTGGAAATGTCAAGATCTGGGGCTGCTTTTCCTCCTCTGGACCTGGACAACTCCACATCATTAAGGGAACCATGAATTCTGAGGTATACCAGGAGATTATTGAACAGAACGTCAGGGCATCAGTCAAGGAGCTAAAGCTGGGCCGAAAATGGGTCTTTTGCACCTGCACAATGCATCCGTCATAAAATGACCCGATACCTTTGGGGTTCTGATGGCACTGAGGCTGGTCTGTTCTGAAATGAGGCTTTCGGTCTGCCTACAAGGGCGGCTGTAGGAAGTCGATGATATCCGAGGCTGCCATCACCTCTTCAGGAGTTGGGTGCTGCAGTCTGGTGTCAGTCTGTGTGAACTGCCCTCACCCCATCCCTCAGGTGTGCTGCAGTCTGGTTGGTCAGTCTGAGACCACATGACCTGTAGCCTACGGCCCAGACTCCTCCATCACACACAGCCCTCTGGTTCCATAGAGCGGTGGAGGGGCTTCCCACCATAATGGCTGCCCGTCCTGTGTTTTCTCTTGACGCGTTGCGGTGCAGAATCAGGTTGCTGACCTACTCCCAACATGTTCTCCAGACCCTGAAGGGCAGGTTACTGCCTATAGCTGTTAACCGTGTGGTCGGTGTATCAAACTAAGCAGCTCATTCGCGAGACCCTGAATATTGTATTGAATTTGAAGAGATTAGTATGAAAATGTATGTAAGTCGCTCTGGATAAGAGCGTCTGCTAAATGACAAATGTAATGTATGTAAATGTAATGTCTTCCAACAAGACAACGACCCAAAGCGTTCAAGCAAGTCTACCAAAGAATGGCTCAGGAGAAAGAAGATTTGTGTTTTGGATTGGCCAAGTCAAAGTCCTGACCTAAATCCAATCGAGATGCTGTGGCAGGACCTATAGCGGGCAGTTCATGCCAGACACCCCTCAAACCTCACTCAATTGGCTGAGTTCTGTAAGGAGGAGTGGGCAAAAATCCCTCAAAACAGATGTCAGAGACTGATTACTGGCTATAGGAGATGTTTAGTCCAAGTTATTGCTGCTAATGGAGGTGCCACAAGCTATTGACTGAAGGGGTTCACATTTATGCACACATCAAATCTGAGTTTCTGTTAAATAAACCACATTGTTAAATAAACAATGAAAATATATCTTTTTTTTTTCTTCTGTCATTTACTTGGAATGTCTTTTATTACGAATTGGGGTTTAGATAAGGAATTTATGTTTATTTTACTATTTTATAGCAAAACAATGACCAGCCCTGTAGGGTTCACATACTTTCAAGCAGCACAATATATTCCACTGCACTGGATCAATGTTATTTTTCTGAATCGTGGCTTTCCAAATGTGCAAGTTTGACTGAATACCAGTTAATTTCAGGAAAATATAGATCTGTGTCTCCCATAGGAATACCATACAGTTGCTTAGCTTATGAATAATTGCAATCCATTAGGCTATTTCTTGCTTTCGTTGCATTTTTATTGAGCTGCTGCAGAAAGGAAAAGCTTTTCTTATTTCACAAAACACATTTATCAGGGCCAACTTCAATGAAATCTATGAATATGGGGGAGGTGTTTTGTGAGGGGAGGTTGTTCCCCTTTTCTACTTGTTGAACTGTTCTCTTGACTTCTTATTAGCACTCCATAGCATGTTATATGCGTGGACATGGTACTTCTCAGTGTTTTATATATATATATATATATATATATATATATATATATATATATATATATATATATATACATATAGGCATATAGTTAAGACTGGTGCAAGTTACAGTTCTTTCTAATTAAGGTGTGAATTCTGTGAAAGCACACTATGTAGTTTGAAGGTGCTGCTGTACATGTAAGTGCCGCCTGCCTTTTGTTCCTGTTTCCACTAGCTGAGTGCACAGCAAATTAGAACAGACTCAGAATAGCCCTTTATCCTCAGCAGTTCTATGGTAGTGAAATGAAAGAAAGCCTCTCACTTCAGGAAAGCATTAAGACGGCGACTGAAGGCTTCAAGGTTTCCATTAGGCCTGTCTTTCACTATGAGCGTGCCATGTGTCAGGTGTCAATCAATCAATATTCCATCATGCTTCAAACATCTTATTTTGAGGCATTCCATCAGTTGACTAAACATCTTCTAAAAGTAAGGTAATTTGTTTGGGACAGTAATATGACAAGCAAACAATATTCTCACTCATTTTTGTCCAGGACTTCAGGTCATGGCCATAGAAGAACATATAGTAATGTAATAGAATCCCTGGGCATGAGAATCAGTGCTTTGAAGTTATGGTATTTGGCTATCCAAGGTCCTTGCCATTGCCAGTCTCAATCCTAATAGTCTCTCTATCTGTGTGTGTCAGGTATGGGTGACCCCGCCTACTTCTACGTGACCTTTGTGTTCCTCCTCAACGGTCTGATGATGAGTCTGTTCTTCATCTACGGGACCTACCTCAGGTAACTTAACCTTTACCCTCCTTTGATTCTGCATCGGTTAGGGTTCAGATTAGGACTTTAAAGTCATTTAGTCAGTTTAATGTTTTAACAAAGACTGATCAAATAAGAAAACATTTATCTCCCTCCCTTCCTCTCTCTAGTGGTAGTCGGCTTGGGGGCATGGTCACGGTGCTGTGTTTCTTCTTCAACCATGGAGAGGTGAGTGTGTACCGTACAGGACCGTGGAGGTAGACTGGTGAAGGTGGAGATGGGGGATGGATACAATGCAGGCAGCCATCAAAAGGAGCTCTGTCTCAGCCAGTATCAGATGGGCTGAGTGGTTTCTCTATTGTATTCTTCACACCATTAGATACTGACATTTCAATCATACTCTCAGCTCTCCTGTCTCCTCTCCCCAGTCCCCACCCACTTGTCTCCTTGGCCTTCTCAGTCTGTGCTGGTTTCAACGCAGAAGTGTGAATGTATCCGCATCATTATTATAGGATCATTGGTGCAGTGTGGGTTGTAGGATGATGACTAAATGTACTGGATGAGATTACTGGATGCATCTTTATGTACAAATAGCTTTTCGCAGTTGTCATTGATTGATTGCGTAGCGGTACAGAAAATCCCCTCCTACGCAACAATGTGTTGTCGCAAAATAAAGTGGGATTGTGTGTGTGTGTGTGTGTGTGTGTGTTTCTGTGTCCCAGAGCACCCGGGTCATGTGGACTCCGCCCCTGAGGGAGAGCTTCTCCTATCCCTTCCTGGTCCTGCAGATGTTACTGCTCACCCACATCCTCCGGTAACTCACAATCCCTCCTTCTGCTCCTTTCTCCTTCCTTTCTCTCTCCTTCTCTTATCAATACTCTCTGGCTGCCTCGTGATATGGAATGTAGAGCAGCGATTCTCAACTGGTGGGTTGCGACCCAAAGTTTGGTCGCGGAAGCTTTTTGATGGGACGAGTAATGTTTGTTTTTTTAAATAAAAAAATACTCCAGTCTGAACTAAACCAGGTAGAAAGTGTGTAGAAATGATAATGTACTTACATATTTTTATAATTTCATCCTTGAACATTTTTTCTTAAATCACAGTATTTTCAATATAGAGCTATTAGCAGCACTATTTTGGTTGATTTTGTGGTCTCAAGCCAGTGAGGTGACTTTATTAACATTTTTCATCAAGAATATGGGCAAAATGTAATTATTGACAATGAACGAGGTAGTTGGGAATGTTGTTCCCTTGTCATATAATTGCTATATTAACTATCAATATACCATTCCTTTTTTTTTCAAGATTGTATTTTGGCGATTCTTTTTCACGATAAGAATATTGGGTCGCGACTGAGACAACCTAATTCAATTTGGGTCTGAGGAAAAACCAGTTGAGAACCACTGATGTAGAGGATATTGAGTGCTCTGCAATTGTTATGATCTCAATTCATTGTGGTCCAGATATCTGATTTGTAAAGCTTGGTGTTGGTAATACCAAGGTTGTTGGTTACGTTCCCGCATTGTTCACATGGAGTCAGTGTCTGCTATTTGACCATGTTAACTTCTTCTCTAAAGCTGTCAGTGTGAGTGGATGGTTTGGTGACTGATACATTCTATCTAGAGGCAGCCTGAATGGGAGTGTTAGTGTGTGCCTGTGTTAATGGATTTCCTTACCTCTCGCCTCCTGCCCTTTTCCACATCTATCTCTCCAAAGGACACGAAACCCCAGCAGAAAGGCCATGTGGGCGCTGGGCATCTCCAATTTGTGCTTCATGCTTCCCTGGCAGTTTGCCCAGTTTGTGCTGCTAACCCAGGTAAGAGAGAAACATAGGGAAAGGTGGAGGCTGTGAGAGGGGTGGAGAAGAGGAAGACTGAGAGGGATAGAGTGAAGGGACGCTGTGAGAAAAAGAGACTGAGCCAGGAGAAAGAGAGATTGAGAGAGAGAGAGAAAGGGAGAAGAGTAGACCGTTAAAGCGACATTGTAAGAGAGGGAGAAGAGGATAACAAAAAAAGCAACAGACTGAAAAATGAGGGAGGGTGTGAGACAGATGGAGAAAAAGAGACTCTGGAGGGGAGGCAGACAAAAGCGTCAAAGGTTAGTCTTTCACACTAATGGGATCTGCTGGCATCTTTGCTTAGCAACAGCTTTGCTATCAAGTATCCCTCAGCTAGCTACAGTTCCCTATCCTAATCAGATCCTTCTATATGGGGATTTTACAACACACTGTAATCTAAGTACTTATTACATCAAATCAAATTGTATTTGTCACATGCGCCGAATATAGGTGTAGACCTTACCGTGAAATGCTTACTTACAATGTGTATTGTCGTCGAAAGTAAGCATGCACCCTTTATTGCAGTCATTTCACTGTTGTGTTGTAGACACTACTTATTGCTTGTGTTTACACGTTTGAGTACTTGTTTCAGGTGGCCTCTCTCTTTGCCTCGTACATCCTGGGATACATCAGCCCCACCAAAATGCAGTCCCTCCTAGTGACACACATGGTAAATGGATTTTCTGGTTCCTAACTAACCTGTACTCGTGGCCGTGCATCGTAAAACAGGGCTGTGCGTTCTGCCAAGGAGTGTGTTTATCTGTGTGTGTGATTCTGGCCGTAGCTACGTTACTCCTCCACCACAGTTCCAGCTCTCCTAATCGTCTCAGCAACACAGGCTGTTAGCGTGGCTAGCATAGCGGGCTGGGGCCAGTGTGCTGGGGAGATAAGAGAAGAATCCCTTTGTATTAAGATGATGCTGAGATTTGTGTCATTGGAGGAGGAGAGAAGAAAGAGGACATATGGCTGTGAATAATTCATCTGCCTGGCAAGAAGTGGCAGCGTGAAGAAAACGGGGACACACACAGGCTTGTGTCCTCGACGACCTACAGCATTGTTAAGCCCACTTTGGCTGAAACAAGTTTGGTGTGTCTGTGTGCCATGACAACAGTAAAAAAAATAATATTCACACACTCTTTTCATAGTCCCAGTCGGTATTCGATAGAACGTCGCAGCCCTGCCCACCTGTGGGGAAAACAACCTGTGGTTACTTAGGTTACCCCATTGGCTCACAGCAAAAATGTAACCTTTTTCAAATGCAATTTCCTTGTTGTCAACCTGTTTTAGTCAATTACAAAACTACATTTAAGAAAAGCACATTATGTCTAAAGATGACTTTTCAACATTGCCTGCTCCCGAGTGTTCTCACTACTTAGAAACACATAATATTGTAGAGCTTCCCTCATGTCTGTTTTCATGGCGGTGCTAGCAGCCACATGAGTGCTACTGACCGGCTACCGACCAGAACATTAAGCTAGCCAACACCAACAACACAAACAAACAGACTATAACGGACTATGCAGCTACAAATAGTAGCATTAAGACGGTGACTGAAGGCTTAAAAAATACTCTACTAAACAAGTTAAATGTCTTACCTGTGATGAAATGTTTTCCACACACATACTGTAGCTACGTGTCGCTTACTTGGACACTGGGTCCCCACATTTCCCACACTGAATAGCCTGAAGCCATAGGGCTCTTCTCGCTCTATTTCCCTACCTGGAAGCATTGCGAACCGTAGGTCAGGATTTTTGACCTGGTTACATGTATAATGAGCAACACAGCAGCTTTTCTGCATTTCTTTTCTTTTTCTGTATACAAAAAATCTACAACAAAGTTGTCTCTTTTACACTGGGGGTCATTGGGAAATTATGTTTATTTTCCCCAATTTGTGGGTGTGGTCGAGGGGAATTCCTTATTATTACGTGAATATCGACTCGGACTATGTCACCAAAGTTCTTTGCACCCGATTCCATCTCCAGATCACACTTGCTGTGTGCTTTGTTCTGATGTTCGGGAACTCCATGCTGCTGACATCATTCTACGCCTCCTCGCTGGTATCCATCTGGGTGAGCTGGACTAGCACTCTCCTCATGCTTTCAATGTGTAGAGGATGTGTCTTATGTTAAGCATGGTGTGATGTTGAAAATGGTATGGTGTAGAAATCAGTTCCTTCCTGGTTGCAGGGAATAATCACCCTGCGGGACAAATTTGCAGAAGCCTTCAAACCTGGCCTCATCACATGGGTAAGAGCACATAAGTGTGTGTGAACATGTTTAACTTTACTTGTGGGGACCAGAAGTCCCCACAAGAATGTTAAACAAACAAAAACTGGGGACCTTTTGCCGGTCCCCAGAAGGAAAAAGGCTATTTCTATGGGGTTTAGGGTTAGAATTAGTGTTAAGGGTTAAGGTTAGGTTTTGGGGTTAGGAAAAATAAGATTTTGAATGGGAATCAATTGTGTGTCCCCACAAGCTTAGTAAAACAAGACTGTGTATGTGCGAGGGCACGTGTGTGTTTCCTGGTTGACCTGTCTGTCTGCTCTCAGGTCATGCAGGGCCTGGTATGGGTCGTCTCCACCGTCATTCTCAAGTTCATGCTGTCAGCCATCTTTGGAGCCTCTGATGATGTAAGTCTTTCAAAATATTATTGTGCATTTGAAACAACCTAGCTATATTGTCTTACATTTTGGTGCCCTTTTCTGGAAGAATCAATGTGCATTTTGAAACAAGCCGTCACTCAGAAGTATGATAGGAATACAAGTAAATAGGAATATGCAAACTATTTGAAATTGCATCTATTTTTACAACAATTTCTCTCTCCCAGGCTCACATCAGTAGCTTAATAAAGTCCAAGTTCACCAGCTACAAGGACTTTGACACCATGATGTATACCTGTGCTGCTGAGTTTGACTTCATGGAAATTGAGGTATGAAAGACACTATTGGCCATATTTGGCAAAGCAACATGGTACTAGTGTTAGAAGGGATCCTTTCATAGTATTTGGCAACTAATTTTGTAAAGGTCATGTAGTGTGTGTGTGTGTGTGTCAGAAATAAATGTTTTTCTCCAGTCGATATGACGTGTGTAACATTGCTCTTCTCAGACCCCATTGCGCTACATCAAGACACTGCTGCTTCCCATCAACATGCTGGTGGTTACTGTCATAGCAGGACGGGTAAGACTTCATTTGTGTACCATACACCAGGCACTCCACACAATCCACTGTTAGAGAACAAGGCAGGCATCCTTGAAATGTCATTTCTCCCGTTCTGCTTTTGACATGCCTGTTGAGCTCAGTTTGTCATATTTGAGGCAGGCTTGAAGAAACGGCAAGAGAATTATGTTCCAAAAATATTCAAGAATCTCCTCGAGCGTGTCCAAATGTGTCCGTTTGATCTAATTGTGTGTCAATGCAGAATCAATAACACAGAGTGGCGCAGTGGTCTAAGGCACTGCAGTGTTTGAGGCGTCACTACAGATCCGGGTTCGATCCCAGGCTGCGACCGGGAGACCCATGAGGCGACGCACAATTTGCACAGCGTCGTCCGGGTTAGGGGAGGGTTTGGCCGGCCGGGATGTCCTTGTCCCATGGCGCTCTAGCGACTCCTGTGTTGGGCCGGGAGCATGCACGCTGACACGGTCGCCGGTTATACGGTGCTTCTTCCGACACATTGGTGTGGCTGGCTTCCGGGTTAAGTGAGTAGTGTGTCAAGAAGCAGTGCGGCTTGACAGGGTCGTGTTTCGGAGGATGCATGGCTCTCGACCGTACAGGAGTTGCAGCGATGGGACAAGACAGTAACTACCTATTGGGGAGAAAAAGGCGTACAACTAAATAAAAACTGTCACAAAAAATGACAAGTGCCATTTTTTATTCTGCTTGACTTGCTTTGCAAGTGAAGAACTGGAGGCCTTCTAAATAGTGACACTGGTAAAAATTGAAATGGTTAATTGTTTGATATTTGCTGTGAGTATGCTCGCTGTTAGCATATAATAGAAGGCGGAGTCATCCTGGTCAACGTTATATCCCTTCTGAGGTTTGCCTTTTTTATTTGTGACACTGTTTGTCCATTCTCCTACTCTGTACAGACGATCCAGGATGTTGTGAGGTTCCTGAGGGAAGGAGAGAAGTATTCTGTCAAACCTGATGACGACGACGACGACGAAGAGTGAGTATCTTTCCCTCTGTCCTCTCTCTGTTGTAAAACTCACCCTCTTAACAGCACAAGTCAAAAGGCAAACCTGTGTGCATTTTGCCCGTTCATTCTTATAAAGACAACACAACTTGACATTTTGACAACTTTTTCAAATTTTTCACAGGCCAGAAATGTTAGCAAAAGGAGAGGTAAGCAAGCATCCTGATTTCCCTGAATGTTACTGCTGTCTCATCATGTCATATGATTCAAGCCTTCTTTTTTCTTAAATGCGGTAATGTTCATCTGCTTCAGCTACAATAGTAATGATCTTCTAAGTGATTTTCATTACCTGCATACAGAGGCAATTTTCTCCTGCCAGTTAAATTGTGCTCGCTTTATTACCAGTTCTAGCTCAAACCATTTATTTCTCTCGCTTCCTCCATCCATCCCTCCCCCAATCTTGTTCACTCCCTGTGGCCTTCAACCCTCATTCTCTACCTGGGCTCTTTCTCTCTCTCTCTCTCTCTCTCTGTTCTCTCTCTTTCTCTGTCATGGTCTCAGCTGGTGTACCATAGCCTACAGTTGATAGCCTTTGCAGTGCTGGCGATGCTTATCATGCGTCTCAAGCTCTTCCTCACGCCCCACATGTGCATCATGGCCTCCTTGATCTGCTCCAAACAGGTCAGTCCCTGACTCGACTCAACACAACACCACTCAACATGACACGACACCACTCAATGCAACACGACTCAACACAACAGGACTCAACACAACACGACTCAACGCGACTCAATGAGATTCAACACACCACAACACAATTAGCACTGACACCACACAGATACCACAGAGTACATAACGGTACCAAAGATAGATCACAACACCACTACCACCACAGACCTTCATCACAGACAGACTACAAACCAGTGTTCTCTGTGATGCTCATGTGTTGTCTGTCTGTGTGTCAGTTGTTTGGCTGGATAGGGGAGAAGTTCAAGCTCCACATGATGGTGTTTGGCATCCTGTCCATCATGGCCATGCAAGGGGCGGCCAACCTGCAGGCCCAGTGGGGCATCATGGGAGAATTCAGCAACCTACCCCAGGAGCAGCTGCTGGACTGGATCAAAGACAGCACCCGGCCCAGTGAGTGATGTCATCATCCTACGCCTGAAACAAAGCCCCTGGCGCTCAAAACAAAATAATAGTTTAAATCATTCTAAATGGTGTCCTTCATTATGGAATTGACTGATCTGACTAGGTTGGATTGGTGAAAGCAATTGGCTGGTAACCTCACTTTCATGGATCCAGTCCCTTTCAGATCAGTGATCATGACCCATTCCTTTGTGGACTCTTCTCTTAGATGTTTTGTTTTGTGTGTGGTGCAGACGCTGTGTTTGCTGGAGCCATGCCCACCATGGCTAGTGTGAAGCTGTCAGCCGGCCGGCCCATCGTCAACCACCCACACTACGAGGACGCTGGACTGAGGTGTGGACATAGCTAGTACAGTAGTATCAATGTTATGTGCCAGGCTAACACCAATTCAGCGTTGTCTAAACGTTGTTGTGGTCTGTTCCACTCAGAGAGAGGACCAAGCTGGTGTACGCCATGTACAGCCGCAAGTCTGCCGAGGTGGTGAAGAAGAACCTGATGCAGCTGGAGGTGGACTACTTCGTCCTGGAGGACTCGTGGTGCACCCGGCGCTCCAGGTAACCCTGGGTGGCCTTCCTGTCAGTAACCCACTGCTGTTTACACTGTCATATGCTCTTGTGACATTGTCAACAAGTAATTCCAGTCAGTGCAGGGCATTTTTCCAACTCACTCTGAAATGACTCTGAATTGAACTGAACCCAATTCTGCTGCAAAGTGACCTTTTGAACAGTCTGTTTCGCAGCCAATCAATCAAACAATGTTTTTCTTTAGTTTGTTTCTTTGCTGAAATATTTTCTCTTTCTCTGCCCCCCTCTTTCTCCCTTCCTGGCTTTCTCTGTGCTCTCCCCAGGCCTGGCTGCAGTATGCCTGAGATCTGGGACGTGGAGGACCCTCAGAACGCTGGGAAAGTCCCCCTCTGTACGCTCATGTCCAGGGACTCCAGGCCCCACTTTACTACCGTCTTTCACAACAACGTTTACAAAGTCCTGAAAGTTCCCAAAGCAGCTAAAGACCTCAGATAACAGCAGGGTCGGCCTGTTTTTGGTGCTACCTTCTAGTATTTCCACCGGCTCCGGCCCGGTGGTGTTTTTATATAGTTCCTTTTCCTGTTGGTCTGTCTCCCTTTGGAGGTACCACTGCCACAGCTGCGTTTTACGTCTCCCTTTTCTGAGGCTCTGTTAGAACAGTGGACTGATATGATGGGCTAGATTAGAGTCCCCACTTGTGTTGTATAAGCATTTAATTTAATTTGGTTTTATGCAAGCTTATACTGAAAGTTGTTCTTAAAGACTGAATTCATTTTATTTGAGTGTGTATTAGTACATTTTGGATGTCAGGCATATTTAGTTTTCGTACTTTTATGCCCTTTTTTTGCATATTAAGAATTGTCAGTATTTAGACAGTGTTATTTTTTTTCAACTGCTGTGTGTTATAATTGTGTTATTTGCCAAAGCAAAGTGTAGTTAGTATAACTACTGGTGTTACAGCTGCAAGTGTCAGGTTAATGTAGCCCACCTGAAATGACCTTTAAGAGAAGCGGAATATAATCATCTACAAACAGATTTTTTCCAACCACCCATTGCAGCTTGTAGCAGTGCATTATTTTAAGCATTAGCGTAATGACCTTTTAGCGTCATTGCTTTGTACTCTACCACACAGGAAGGTACGTCATGAATTTGTAGCCTTTTTTGCACCTCAAAATGTGGCCTTGCACATGTCACAACAGCAACATATTAGAATTCGACAATGTATTATGACTCAACACTTTTTTAATTTTTTATTATTTGAATTGTAACGCGCTTGTGGTTACTTCCCCATAGCTGTGAAAGACTACGCCACTCTGTGGACTCCACTTTACACTCGTTAGCACTGGTGTGCTCTACCCACTTAAAACCACTTTCTCCTTTTGTGACTGTGAAAGTCCCTTTGCCACTCTGATGAGGTCAAGGGTCAAACAGGAGAGTGCTCCGCTTAACCGGAGTGTCCTTGTCATAATCCCTGTGACTCACTCTGCCTTTTACCAGTGTGGCATTGAAGTTACTTACAACAACCCCAGTGTAATCATTCCAGTGTAAAAGCGACACTATTGTTGGGTAAAAATCATCTCACCAATACAGGTGAGCCTTTTTAGCAATAAGCATAGTTAGTTACTCATCAAGACTTTGTTTAATGTTTATACATTTAATACAACATTCAGCAATTGTAATAGTATCAAGTAACGGTTTCAATTAAATGCAAGGTGAAAGCTAGAAGTTTATTTCAATGTATTCTGCTATTTCTGTGACTGTTCACGAATAGCACTGCAGGTGCTTATGGGGTTTTATTTTTTGTTATGTCCAAGATATACTGTAAGGTACTAAAGTGATCTTGAAAGCAAAGTGCCAGTTTTTTGTGGTTGGGCGGTGACCACACAACCTGAAATATTTTGACATCACCAATTTGAGTGACGTCAACATTTCTAGTGACAGGCCTAGCTTTGTCTAATGCTTGTCTATTTCATCTGTATTTTGAAAATAAAATGTTTATCAGCATCTTTCTTTCTCTTGTTTTTGATTAACAGTCAAACCAATGAGTAAAAGTTTGTGCTGGTTGATCATTTATGAAAGAATTTGATATTTCATTCATTTAAATGGGTTCTGAATTCACAGTAAGAAGCCTTTATTAATAGAATACACACCTGAATACAAACGTGACTGTTTATAATTTGGTTATAATATGGGGGCCGCCTCCCACAAAGAAAAAAGGTTCCACTGGGTATGACAAGAAATAGTGAGTGACTTTCTCCACACTTCCCAAAATATTAAGTGATTCTGTAGTAGTTATGCAGTTAGATGGTAACATTATGTTGGCCTTATTTGGACTTTCCTGTAAAAGGGGTAATTTATGATTGGCTAGGGTCATCTCTTTCCCCCCCATACACCTCTACCTCACACAGTGTCAGGTACTTCTCTCTTCCTGGGAGAAAGATAGTGAGATAGTGTCCCTCCATGTTACATGGAAAATCCATTGGCTGCCCTTCTCTCATCTCGGAGATCACAGCACACCTGAAAAGCACACATACCAGTAAGTTAGAGCATACAGCCAGAGGTTTTTCCTGATCATGAAACCTGCAATTGTTGATGTAAACCGGTAAATTCGCCACAACATCTCCAAAACATGACCGCTGTGGATCATCTAAGCCAAGGCTTCATGAATCATATCTTATCTTTTTCACAGTGGATTGGTCGTGTGCCGTTGTTCTCCAGTGAGTCTCCAATGTTGATCTCAGCCCCGATGATCCTGTGGAGACAGCAGTCCCCTCTGTTGGTGATGGTGACTTGGTATGTGTCCAATAGGTCCACTCTCCACCAGGGGTTAGTCTCTGCCTTCGTGTGGCTGCAGGAGCCAGCATGGTACAGTGGGTTACGCTTCCTGTCGATGGCATTCCTGGCAGCATCGTGGCTGTCGTACTGGGAGGAATTGACCGCTACTCCACCGGAGGCTAGATTCTCTGAGGGGCACACAATAAGAATTAGGGGGAAATACAGTGCCTTCAGAAAGTATTCATACCCCTTGACATATTCCACATGTTGTGTTACAGCCTGAATTCAAAATGGATTAAAAATATTTTATTCTATCCCATACCCCATAATGATAAAGTGAAAACATGTTTTTTGACATTTCAACGAATGTATTCAAAATGACATACATAAATATATAATTTACTTAAGTATTCAAACCCCTGAGTCAATACTTTGTAGAAGCACCTTTGGCAGTGATTACAGCAGTCAGTCTTTCTCGGTTAGTCTCTAAGACGGGGATCTTCAACTAGATTCACATGTGGGCCGATTTTTACTGGAGCGGATGGTCAGGGGGCCGGAACATAGTTACAAATAATTTGTAAACTGCAAATTGACCGCAAGAAGTACAAACAGATATTTTATTAAAACATAATCATTTCAAACCATGCTTACTTAGAACATGGTCACATATCTCTCTATTATGCGTGGGAATACTTTGGAACAGATTTCCAAAACTAAAATCACTTGGAGCTGATTTGCTGGTGTTTTTACAGTCTTTAGGTTAAAAAAACAAATATATACAGTATCAGTCGAACGTTTGGACACACCTACTCATTCAAGGGTTTTTCTTTATTTGTAATATTTTCTACATTGTAGAATAACAGTGAAGACATCAAAACTATGAAATAACACATATGGAATCATGTAGTAACCAAAAAAGTGTTAAACAAATCAAAATATATTTTATATTTGAGATTCTTCAAAGTAGCCACCTTTGCTTTGATGACAGCTTTGCACACCCTTGATATTGTGCTTTTCATGTACTAGTCCTTTAGTTGAACTGAGTTGTCAGTAGTTTATTGTAAACATATTTGCTCAGCCTACTCACTGAGGGTTACTGTTGCCGTTGTTCTTCAGGGAACTTCCGATGAGAAACTCCGCCCGTCCAGCCTCCAGGGGCAGCAGTCCTCTCTGTTAGTGACGGTAATGGATGTGACTCTGTGAACAGCCAGCAGGTCCACCCTCCATCAGGGGTCGCTCTGGAGCCGGGTGTGGGCACAGGAGCCAGAGAGGTACTCTGCGTCCAGGCGACCATCGATGGCGTTCTCGGCGTGGGTCAGACGGCTTAGCTTGGACAACTAGGTCGCTCTGTCCATCAGTGCCATGTTGCCTTCATTCAAATATGAGGGATGGGGTTTGCTTAGAAAAATTACTTAGTGAGTATGGAATATTGTGTAAAATCCAAGCTTCTGGTTAAGGATTTCTGATTTCTGGTCCCAATTTTAGCCTGGAGGGTACTGTATGATTGGATGTAGGAGTAGCTGACCTTTCAGAATAGCAGGTCTTCTGAGGGATCTCAGAAGATCCAACAGCCAGGCTAGGTTTAGGTTTGGAGCTGTAACAGCTGTCTTGGGGGCAGTTGAAGGCAGGGCTGCAAAAAGGAGGAGAGAGACAGGGAGAAAGGGAGTGGAGTAAAACATTTGTATCCGTAAACAATAATAAAAAAAGGCATCTGCTGGAGAAGGTGTACATTCAGAATGATGGAGCTCATACCTGCCTGAAATATGCTTGCGTGCACATCCACCTCACACATAGTCAGGTACTTCTCTTTCCTGGGAGGAGAATGTTGACATAGCGCCCCAACATCCCACCGCACGGAAATGTCCTGGTTTGCCCAGCAGGGATGTATGGAATCACAGCACACCTACAGGTATAGGAATGTTGAGCATTGTTATATGTTATAAGATGATTGCGGGACAAACAGTATTTGCTCAAAATAAGGGATCAGGGATGAGTGTCCTGAAAGCTTAAAGGGGCAAACTGCAGTTGCTAAATCTATTTTTGGACATTGATTCTTGAAGAATATAACTTAGAAATGCCTCATGAGCTTAGTTCAACTGTCGTCAGAACCCAAAATATAATCTTGTTTTATCCAATGTTCTTAAATAAAGTAAATGTAAACAAACTATATAGCCTCATAACATGGTTCAAACTATAAGTTTGATATCATGGATGGTCAGTCCTTGCATCCATAGCTATGTCTATGAATTTAAGAGTGATTACATTTGTCTAGCCCCATCCCTGGGCTGGAAGAACAGTTTGTTATTGTTTCAATTGCAGATTACCCCTTTAAGTCTGGTTAAAGTCTCATAGTTAATGATGATGAGTTATGGAGATGATTGGATTGTTTAAGGGAGAGTTGTGTTACTGGGATGACACATAGTGGGTTGTGTAGCCAGCCAGAAGTTGTGTTATGAAGATAACTCAGTGGGTTGCTATTGCCATTGTTGAACAGGGAGTCCCCAACGTGGATTTCTGCTCCACTGATCCTGTCGGAGCAGCAGTCCCCTCTGTTGGTAATGGTGACGTAGGTGACATTGTGGGTCTTGCTCAGGCCCACCCGCCACCAGGGGTCGATCTCTGCTTTCGTGTGGTTACAGGACCCCTCCAGATACCGATTGGTCCAGTTCAGGTCAATGGCATTGTTGGCATCTCCAAACGTGTCCCACTGCGACGACTGACTGGCTATGCCGCCAGTGGCAGAACAAACAAGATTAAAATCATGGGTATAAAAATGGTTCATTGTCAGTTCAAGATGCAGTACATAGCTGTACTAATCAATGATCTCAATGAAAACCTTTTCTAAAACAGTGATTGCATTCTCTATAGTACAACAAAAGTAAAAATACTGTATACAGTGGGGGAAAAAAGTATTTAGTCAGCCACCAATTGTGCAAGTTCTCCCACTTAGAAAGATGAAAGAGGCCTGTAATTTTCATCATAGGTACACGTCAACTATGACAGACAAATTGAGATTTTTTTTTCCAGAAAATCACATTGTAGGATTTTTAATGAATTTATTAGCAAATTATGGTGGAAAATAAGTATTTGGTCACCTACAAACAAGCAGGATTTCTGGCTCTCACAGACCTGTAACTTCTTCTTTAAGAGGCTCCTCTGTCCTCCACTCGTTACCTGTATTAATGGCACCTGTTTGAACTTGTTATCAGTATAAAAGACACCTGTCCACAACCTCAAACAGTCACACTCCAAACTCCACTATGGCCAAGACCAAAGAGCTGTCAAAGGACACCAGAAACAAAATTGTAAACCTGCACCAGGCTGGGAAGACTGAATCTGCAATAGGTAAGCAGCTTGGTTTGAAGAAATCAACTGTGGGAGCAATTATTAGGAAATGGAAGACATACAAGACCACTGATAATCTCCCTCGATCTGGGGCTCCACGCAAGATCTCACCCCGTGGGGTCAAAATGATCACAAGAACGGTGAGCAAAAATCCCAGAACCACACGGGGGGACCTAGTGAATGACCTGCAGAGAGCTGGGACCAAAGTAACAAAGCCTACCATCAGTAACACACTACGCCGCCAGGGACTCAAATCCTGCAGTGCCAGACGTGTCCCCCTGCTTAAGCCAGTACATGTCCAGGCCCGTCTGAAGTTTGCTAGAGTGCATTTGGATGATCCAGAAGAGGATTGGGAGAATGTCATATGGTCAGATGAAACCAAAATAGAACTTTTTGGTAAAAACTCAACTCGTCGTGTTTGGAGGACAAAGAATGCTGAGTTGCATCCAAAGAACACCATACCTAATGTGAAGCATGGGGGTGGAAACATCATGCTTTGGGGCTGTTTTTCTGCAAAGGGACCAGGACGACTGATCTGTGTAAAGGAAAGAATGAATGGGGCCATGTATCGTGAGATTTTGAGTGAAAACCTCCTTCCATCAGCAAGGGCATTGAAGATGAAACGTGGCTGGGTCTTTCAGCATGACAATGATCCCAAACACACCACCCGGGCAACGGAGGAGTGGCTTCGTAAGAAGCATTTCAAGGTCCTGGAGTGGCCTAGCCAGTCTCCAGATCTCAACCCCATAGAAAATCTTTGGAGGGAGTTGAAAGTCCGTGTTGCCCAGCGACAGCCCCAAAACATCACTGCTCTAGAGGAGATCTGCATGGAGGAATGGGCCAAAATACCAGCAACAATGTGTGAAAACCTTGTGAAGACTTACAGAAAACGTTTGACCTGTGTCATTGCCAACAAAGGGTATATAACAAAGAATTGAGAAACTTTTGTTATTGACCAAATACTTATTTTCCACCATAATTTGCAAATAAATTCATTAAAAATCCTACAATGTGATTTTCTGGAGAAAAAAAATCTCATTTTGCCTGTCATAGTTGACGTGTACCTATGATGAAAATTACAGGCCTCTCTCATCTTTTTAAGTGGGAGAACTTGCACAATTGGTGGCTGACTAAATACTTTTTTCCCCCACTGTATTGTATTACCATATCGAGTCTTATGGTCTGAGCATAGAATGTCTTGCCTTCTCTTCATATCTTGCACCTTCCTCTCTACAGGAAACATTACAGTACATAAGGGTTTGAGTCACAGGCTTTGGACCCACACTGTTAAGAGAAAGTTAGCCATGGTTTCAAGTCATCTAATAGCTACCATGTAGGCAAGTTAATGTCCAACAATAACACATCGGAGAAATAGTATCTAAAATCCTGTACATACCAGAGGAAAGATGTTTGTCCATATCTGTAAAAGGACCAAGAAATGTGTTGTAATTATAGGAATAGGTCATATTTGACCAGATGTCATGATTTTGTCACCCTAACAAGCTTATAAACTTAGATAAAGTGATCATGTATTGCCCCTTCCGTTAATTGATGCCATATAATGTCTGCTCCTCATCAGGACGGCTGCCCACATTCACCTCTACCTCACACAATGACAGGTGTTTATTGCAGCCCGGCAAGAAGACGTTCACATAGGGACCCTAGATCCTTCTGCACTGAAAGGTCATGACCACCCACGCGGGATATGAGGAGATCACAGCGCATCTAAAGAAGGAAATCGAACAAAAACACATTGTATAATCAAGCTTTTGATCTCAAATCTTAAACATCAAATGCGCTCTGTGTTTTAGAATTGAAATAAGTCAATATTTGCTGACGAGGCTCCTCACAATGGATTGTTGTTGCCGTTATTCTGCAGTGAGTTTCCAATGCGGATTTCAGCACCATCGATCATCTCTGGATCAACGTCTTCAATGTTGGTGACTGTTATGGAGGTATCGTTCACCATGGGTTGACTTGGGACTACATGATTTGTCTTTGTAGATGGAGAGACGTCTTCCATCTACGGCATTGTCAGAGCCCCCCATGTAGGAGTACTGGGAGGATTGGCCAGTAGTTTTCTTTAAGGCAACATTGTCTTTAGGGAAATAGAAGGTTTACACTTACAAATACTGTACAAAGATCCATGAAGTTATTCAACATACTTATGTCGTATAGATCTGTGTTTACCTGTAACAGGAACAATTAAATCAAGTTCTGAAGTTTGAGTTGGTCCCATTTCTTCTTAGAAGACACAATGAAACATACATGGGATGAACAGTGAAATTATACTGTGTCTTATCAACCATTTCTAGCTAATAAAAAAGGAAAACTACCACACAAATGCATCACCATCAACAGATTGATCTCAATATGAGTATGATCACTCTGCTGGGTTATTTTCTTCCAGGTTTTGATGTGTACCAATAGGAGCAGGATGAGCATTCACTTCCACCTCACACAGGGTCAGATATTGCATGTATCCTCTGAGGAACACATTGCTGTATTGCCCCTGCATCCCGTGGCATTGAAATGTGGTGGAGCCCCCTGCGGGAATGGAGGATATCAACGCACACCTGGACGGAACATTAAGATGTATCCTCTATCCTCGCCTCCTTTTTTAAAACCCAGTTGTGGAAAAAGTACCCAACTGTCATACTTGAGTAAAAGTAAATATACTGCAGTAAAAAATATTCAAGTAAAAGTGAAAGTCACCCAGTAAAATTATCTTGACAAGTGCGTGAATTGGACCATTTTTTCTTTTGGGTGTTAGGGAAAATGTATGGGAGTGAAAAGTAAGCGAAAAATAGGAATCTAGTGGAGTAAAAGTTGTCAAAGGTATTTTTACTTAGCTACTTTACGCCACTGTCAAAACCCATTGGATAAAAAAGTCCTAGGGGAGGCACCTTGAACCTTCTCCTCAATACTATTGAGAAGCAGGTGAAGAGAGAGGATGTGAGGAATCATAGAATTGTGACAGAGCTCAGGTGTCTGCTATCAGCATGGGCATACAACATTATTTTCCTCTAATGCTTAGATGTAGGATGAAGGGCAGTGCCATACCTGGGGTTACTGTTGCCATCGTTCTCCAGGGAGTTTCCAATGCGGATCTCAGCCCCATTGATCCTCTCTGCTAAAGTATCTCTGTTGGTGATGGTGATGGAGGTGACTTGGTATGTCTCCAGCAGGTCCAATCTCCACCAGGGATTGGTCTCTCCCAAAGAGTGGCTTCAAGAGTGATCTTCATAAGCCGAGTTCCATATTCCATCAATGGCTCTTTTTGCAGTGCCTCCGTAGAATGTGGAGGATTGGGCTGCTTTGCCCCTCAGAGCAACATTCACTGTGGGCCAGAAGGAGAATAATGAGGATAGCTATTCAGAACACAGATCAACCATAAATCATGTTACCAGCTGATAATCTCCAAACATGTTATAAAATAGTTTTTAAAGACTGTATTTAAAGATCCAAATTTGAAATAATGATACTATTTGCATGCGTTAACTTTACATATAGAACAATAGAAAATAGATTCTGATGGGACCCAATAAGGTAAGAGGTTTACTAACCTAATTCATCTTTAGAGCACCTTCCCATTCCCAGAATCCCAGTAGGGAGAGTATAGAGACAAATAGGAGAGGTTCACAGATAAACATCAACAGGTTCATATATTCTGTTCACCAGACAGTTCTTTGAAAATTCACAGATCAGATAAAACATGTGACTGACACATTTTGCAGTAGGTTACTCAAAATGAAGTTATCATATACATTTGGGAACTTACCTTGTATGTAATGTGTTTGCATGCTCGGCATTAGAGGGGATTTCTTTAAGTCCTAAGAGACTGGCAAAAATTGATTGAACATACAGTGGGGAAAAAAAGTATTCTCCCACTTAAAAAGATGAGAGAGGCCTGTAATTTTCATCATAGGTACACATCAACTATGACAGACAAATTTAGGAAAAAAATTCCAGAAAATCACATTGTAGGATTTTTTATGAATTTATTTGCAAATTATGGTGGAAAATAAGTATTTGGTCACCTACAAACAAGCAAGATTTCTGGCTCTCACAGACCTGTAACTTCTTCTTTAAGAGGCTCCTCTGTCCTCCACTCGTTACCTGTATTAATGGCACCTGTTTGAACTTGTTATCAGTATAAAAGACACCTGTCCACAACCTCAAACAGTCACACTCCAAACTCCACTATGGCCAAGACCAAAGAGCTGTCAAAGGACACCAGAAACAAAATTGTAGACCTGCACCAGGCTGGGAAGACTGAATCTGCAATAGGTAAGCAGCTTGGTTTGAAGAAATCAACTGTGGGAGCAATTATTAGGAAATGGAAGACATACAAGACCACTGATAATCTCCCTCGATCTGGGGCTCCACGCAAGATCTCACCCTGTGGGGTCAAAATGATCACAAGAACGGTGAGCAAAAATCCCAGAATCACACGGGGGGACCTAGTGAATGACATGCAGAGAGCTGGGACCAAAGTAACAAAGCCTACCATCAGTAACACACTACGCCGCCAGGGACTCAAATCCTGCAGTGCAAGACGTGTCCCCCTGCTTAAGCCAGTACATGTCCAGGCCCGTCTGAAGTTTGCTAGAGTGCATTTGGATGATCCAGAAGAGGATTGGGAGAATGTCATATGGTCAGATGAAACCAAAATAGAACTTTTTGGT
This sequence comes from Coregonus clupeaformis, assembly GCF_020615455.1. Lineage (NCBI taxonomy): Eukaryota > Metazoa > Chordata > Actinopteri > Salmoniformes > Salmonidae > Coregonus > Coregonus clupeaformis. The sequence continues at coordinate 49,282 of NW_025534245.1, forward strand.
AAAAACTAAACTCGTCGTGTTTGGAGGACAAAGAATGCTGAGTTGCATCCAAAGAACACCATGGGGCTGTTTTTCTGCAAAGGGACCAGGACGACTGATCCGTGTAAAGGAAAGAATGAATGGGGCCATGTATCGTGAGATTTTGAGTGAAAACCTCCTTCCATCAGCAAGGGCATTGAAGATGAAACGTGGCTGGGTCTTTCAGCATGACAATGATCCCAAACACACCGCCCGGGCAATGAAGGAGTGATTTCGTAAGAAGCATTTCAAGGTCCTGGAGTGGCCTAGCCAGTCTCCAGATCTCAACCCCATAGAAAATCTTTGGAGGGAGTTGAAAGTCCGTGTTGCCCAGCGACAGCCCCAAAACATCACTGCTCTATAGGAGATCTGCATGGAGGAATGGGCCAAAATACCAGCAACAGTGTGTGAAAACCTTGTGAAGACTTACAGAAAACGTTTGACCTGTGTCATTGCCAACAAAGGGTATATAACAAAGTATTGAGAAACTTTTGTTATTGACCAAATACTTATTTTCCACCATAATTTGCAAATAAATTCATAAAAAATCCTATAATGTGATTTTCTGGATTTTTTTTTCTCATTTTGTCTGTCATAGTTGACGTGTACCTATGATGAAAATTACAGGCCTCTCTCATCTTTTTAAGTGGGAGAACTTGCACAATTGGTGGCTGACTAAATACTTTTTTTCCCCACTGTAGGAAGGGTCCACTGACCACTAAGTCACTATGTTTGCAATGTACAAAGAACTGTTTACTTTTCAAAAGTGGCAAACAAGACTGTGCCATGGAGCATTACATATACAGAGCACTAACACAGGCATGTCACATTTAGTAATCTTATTCCAATCTCTATACTTTTTGTTTGAACTGCACTTTTTATATTCCTTGTACAGTATGCTTATAAGTATGTTTATAAGACATGATGCAGCTTCACAGACACACTAAGACGGCCTTGATTGTTGTAAAGGCTCAGTGGAACAACCTGGTGACATCAACCTGGCCATTGCCCTATAATCATACTGTAGTATACACATGCATATAGTCCAGAAAACACAGCTAAATCAGTCTGAAATGGTCATTTAAAACTAATTTTATGTTTTGCAACAACAACAAAATCCAGGAAGACCACTAAACACCACTGAATAAATATAGCAGCATTGCAGAATCACGGTATGCCACGTCCTACACCCACTATATATCACAAGCGGAATAAATGTTTGCAATGCAACAGCACCATCAGATGGTTCAAAAGAGGAGCTTAATTTAATCTAAAAAACCAAGTATATGATTTAATAACTGTGTGTGTGTGTTTTTGGTTTTACTATCATTGTGGTGACCAGAAATCCTCAGAAGGATAGTAAAACAAGGAAAATTCGGACAAGTGGGGACATTCCTCAGGTCCCCACAAGGAAAAATACTATTTTAGGCTTAGGGGTTAGGTTTAGGGTTAGGGTTACAATTAGGGTTAGGGTTAGGGTTAGAATTAGGGTTAGGGGTTAGGTTTAGGGGAAGGTTTAGGATTTAGGGTTAGGTTTAGGGTTAGGTTTAGGAGTTAGGGTTAGGTTTAGGTTTAGGGGTTAGGGAAAATAGGATTTTGAATGGGAATAAATTATTTAGTCCCACTGGGATAGTAAAACAAACGTGTGTGTGTGTGTGCACATGTGTGTTTGTGCATGCACACGTGTGTGTGTAGATGACCAAGATTGGGGCTCTGCTTGGCATGTCCACCGCCTACATCATCCCACTGAAGAACTACTCATCTGTGCTGAACATTGATGAGAACACAGACATCCTTCTGCTCAGTGCAGTTGACCACATCCTGCAATATGTGGACCTGCACTTCCAGGAGAGTGCAGCGACAGAGCCTAAACTGTCTCCTTAAAACAAAGCTGTGAAATGCTGTATAATATAAATATGCATTACATATGCTTATCATGTTTTATTACTTTTTTTTAAACTAGTGTTACTTAGTCATTGACAGCAGTCTTGCTTTGAGTAAAATTAATATGTAGGAAATATTTTGGCCTCTGTATGTGTTTTCTGTCTAATGATGTTTAACCTGTTTTGTCCACTAGAGGTACTCTCACATGGGGTTATGGGTCACTGGCCACATGTACACAAAACATTAGGAATACCTTCCCAATATTGAGTTTCACCCCCTTCTGCCCTCAGAACAGCCTCAATTAATTGGGGCATGGACTCTACAAGTTGTTGAAAGCGTTCCACATGGATACTGGCCCATGTTCACTCCAAAGCTTCCCAGAGTTATGTCAAGTTGGCTGGATATCCTTTGGGTGGTGGACCATTCTTACATTTACATTTACGTCATTTAGCTGACGCTCTTATCCAGAGCGACTTACTAGTGCATACATTATTATTTTCATACTGGCCCCCCGTGGGAAACGAACCCACAACCCTGGCGTTGCAAACGCCATGCTCTATCAACTGAGCTACCTCCCTACCCATTCCCTCCCCTACCCTGGACGACGCTGGGCCAATTGTGCGCCGCCCCATTGGTCTCCCGGTTGCGGCCGGCTACAGCAGAGCCTGGATTCGAACCAGGATCTCTAGTGGCACAGCTAGCACTGCGATGCAGTGCCTTAGACCACTGCGCCACTCGGGAGACCCGAGTTCTTGATACAAACGGGAAACTGTTGAGCATCAAAAACACTGCAGCGGGGCCTCACGAGTGGCGCAGCGGTCTAAGGCGTCACTACAGACCCAGGTTCGATCCCGGGGTGTATCACAACCGGCCGTGATCGGGAGTCCCACATGGCGGCGCACAATTGGACCAGCGTCGTCCGGGTTAGGGGAGGGTTTGGCCGGGGGGGGGAGGGGCTTTACTTCACTCATCGCGCTCTAGTGACTCCTTGTGGCAGGCCGGGCACATGCAGGCCGACCTCGTCATCAGGTGAACGGTGTTTCCTCCGACAAATTGGTGCTGCTGGCTTCTGGGTTAAGCGGGCAGGTGTTAAGAAGCGTGATTTGGTGTGTCATGTTTCGGAGGACGCATGGCTCAACCTTCGCCCCCCGAACCTGTTGGGGAGTTGCAGCAATGAGAAAAATTTTGTAAAATACAACAACAAGAAAATACATACAGTACCAGTCAAAAGTTTGCACACACCTACTCATTCCAGGGCTTTTCTTTATTTTTACTATTTTCTACATTGTAGAATAATAGTGAAGACATCAAAACTATGAAATAACACATATGGAATCATGTAGTAACCAATTTAAAAAATATATATATATATATGTTATATTTGAGATTATTCAAAGTAGCCACCGTTTGCCTTGATGACAGCTTTGCACACTCTTGGCATTCTCTCAACCAGCTTCATGAGGTAGTCACCTGGAATACATTTCAATTAACAGGTGTGCCTTGTTAACATTTAATTTGTGGAATTTCTTTCCTTCTTAATGCGTTCAGCCAATCAGTTGTGTTGTAACAAGGTAGGGGGGTATACAGAAGATAGATGTATTTGGTTAAAGACCAAGTCCATATTATGGCAAGAACAGCTCAAATAAGCAAAGAGAAATGACAGTCCATCATTACTTTATGAAAGTCAGTCAATATGGAAAATATCAAGAACTTTGAAAGTTTCTTCAAGTGCAGTCACAAAAACCATCAAGCACTATGATGAAAGTGGCTCTCATAAGGACCACCACAGGAATGGAAGACCCAGAGTTACCTCTTCTGCAGAGGATACGTTCATTAGAGTTACCAGCCTCAGAAATTGCAGCCCAAATAAATGCTTCACAGAGTTCAAGTAACAGACACATCTCAACATCAACTGTTCAGAAGGGACTGTGTGAATCAGGCCTTCGTGGTCGAATTGCTGCAAAGAAACCACTACTAAAGGACACCAATTAGAAGAAGAGACCTGTTTGGGCCAAGAAACACGAGCAATGGACATTAGAAATGTGTCCTTTGGTCTGGAGTCCAAATTAGAGATTTTTGGTTCCAACCACCATGTCTTTGTTAGACACAGTGTGGGTGAACGGATGATATCCGCATGTGTATTTCCCACCGTAAAGCATGGAGGAGGAGGTGTTATGGTGTGGGGGTGCTTTGCTGGTGACACTGTCTGTGATTTATTTAGAATTCAAGGCACACTTAACCAGCATTGCTAGCACAGCGTTCTACAGCAATACGCCATCCCATCTGGTTTGGGCTTAGTGGGACTATCATTTGTTTTTCAACAGGACAATGACCCAACACACCTCCAGGCTGTGTAAGGGCTATTTTACCAAGAAGGAGAGTGATGGAGTGCTGCATCAGATGACCTGGCCTCCACAATCTTCTGACCTCAACCCAATTGAGATGGTTTGGGATGAGTGAAGGAAAAGCAGCCAACAAGTGCTCACCATATGTGGGAACTCCTTCAAGACTGTTGGAAAAGCATTCCAGGTGAAGCTGGTTGAGAGAATGCCAAGAGTGTGCAAAGCTGTCATTAAGGCAAAGGGTGGCTATTGGAATAATCTCAAATCTATTTTGATTTGTTTAACACTTTTTTGTTTACTACATGATTCCATGTGTGTTATTTCATAGTTTTGATGTCTTCACTATTATTCTACAATGTAGAGGTGTGCCTGGCACCTATTACCATACCCCGTTCAAATATCTACATTTACATTTTATTAGACGCTCTTATACAGAGCGACTTACAGTTAGTGAGTGCATACATTCTTTTTTTATTTTTCATACTGGCCCCCCGTGGGAATCGAACCCACAACCCTGGCATGGCAAACGCCATGCTCTACCAACTGAGCTACATCCCTGCCGGCCATTCCCTCCCCTACCCTGGACGATGCTGGGCCAATTGTGAGCCACCCCATGGGTCTCCCGGTCGCGAACCAGGATCTCTAGTGGCACAGCTAGCACAATCAATGTCTCTTAAATATTTTTTATCTTGCCCATTCACCCTCTGAATGGCATACATACACAATCAATGTCTCAATTGTGTCAAGGCTTTAAAATTATTATTTAACCTGTCTCCTCCCCTTCATCTACACGGATTGAAGTGGATTTACCAAATTACATCAATAAGGGATCATAGCTTTCACCTGGATTCACCTGGTAAGTCTATGTCATGTTTTGTAAGCTCAGTATATATACAGTACCAGTCAAAAGTTTGGACACACCAACTCATTCAAGGGTTTCTCTTTATTTTTTACTATTTTCTACATTGTAGAACAATAGTGAAGATATCATAACTATGAAATAACACATATGGAATCATGTAGTAACCAAAAAAGTGTTAAACAAATCAAAATATATTTTATATTTGAGATTCTTCAAATAGTCACCCTTTGCCTTGATGACAGCTTTGCACACTCTTGACGTTACAGGGGATGTAGTTGTAGTTAGCGGGGCTGTAGTTACAGTTACAGGGGTTGTAGTTACAGTTACAGGGGCGGTTGTTACAGTTACAGGGGCTGTAGTTACAGGTACTGGGGATGTAGTTACAGTTTCAGGGGCTGTAGTTACAGGTACAGAGGCTGAAGTTACAGTGGCTGTAGTTACAGTTACAGGAGTTGTAGTTACAGGTACAAAGGCTGAAGTTACAGTTACAGGGGCTGTAGTTACCGTTACAGGGGATGTAGTTGTAGTTAGCGGGGCTGTAGTTACAGTTACAGGGGTGTTAGTTACAGTTACAGGGGCGGTAGTTAGTTACAGGTACAGGGGCTGTAGTTACAGTTACATGGGGCTGTAATTACAGGTACAGGGGCTGTAGTTACAGTTAGAGGGGCTGTAGTTACTGTTAGAGGGGCTGTAGTTAAAGTTACAGGGGCTGTAGTTACTGTTAGAGGGGCTGTAGTTAAAGTTACAGGGGCTGTAGTTACAGGTACAGGGGCTGTTGTTATAGTTACAGAGGCTGTAGTTACAGGTACAGGGGCTGTAGTTACAGTTACAGGGGCTGTAGTTACCGCTACAGGGGCTGTAGTTACCGTTACAGGGGATGTAGTTGTAGTTAGCGGGCTGTAGTTAAAGTTACAGTGGCTGTAGTTACAGGTACAGGGGCTGTTGTTATAGTTACAGAGGCTGTAGTTACAGGTACAGGGGCTGTAGTTACAGTTACAGGGGCTGTAGTTACAGGTACAGGGGATGTAGTTGTAGTTAGCAGGCTGTAGTTAAAGTTACAGGGGCTGTAGTTACAGGTACAGGGGCTGTTGTTATAGTTACAGGGGCTGTAGTTACATGTACAGTGGCTGTTGTTATAGTTACAGGGGCTGTAGTTACAGTTACAGGGGCTGTAGTTACTGGTACAGGAGCTGTAGTTACAGTTACAGGGGCTGTAGTTACAGTTACAGGGGCTGTAGTTACTGGTACAGGAGCTGTAGTTACAGTTACAGGGGCTGTAGTTACATGTACAGTGGCTGTTGTTATAGTTACAGGGGCTGTAGTTACAGTTACAGGGGCTGTAGTTACTGGTACAGGAGCTGTAGTTACAGTTACAGGGGCTGTGTTACATTGTAGTCCTTTAGCCAGTGAACTGGGGAGGAGAGCTGTAGGAGGAGAACAGAGATGGATATCAGTGGATATGTATTTTCCATTCAGGGGTCATACAGCTAGCTACTGTACAGTAGCTATAAATAACTATTGTTCTGATCTCATTGTTGGTAGGGCAATGGAAAGACATTCAAGAACCTTGTTGTCTGGTTTTCCTTAGTTCTCATTTGTCCTGGTTCTGAGAGTGGAATTGAGGCAATGAGATATTACAGTATAGTAGCTCTGACTTTGCTGATAGCTACTTTATTGAGGAAAAATGTACTTACTATGCCTGTGATATGTGGTTGTCCCACATATATATCTTAAGATGAATGCACTAACTGTAAGTCACTCTGGATAAGAGTGTCTGCTAAATGACTAAAATGTCAAATATAAAATGTATAACCCTCCTGAGAAAGGTAGTGAAATCTGATGTCTTACCTACAGTATGTGCTCAACTCCAAAGACTGACTGGACAGTTAGATCAGTGGCCTAACTGGTTTAAACCCTTAACCACCTACGTGACTGACTACATAAATTGCTGACTACATAAATTGCTCAAATATTCCTCCTGTGCTAAAAAAAAATAAAAAAAATACCCTTCTAATGATTTAGCTATGTACTTCACTCACTCGCTCTGGTGTAAGGGGCAGCAACAAAGGATTTCAACTTCTGGCTACAGTATGTGTAAGTGAACACTGTCTTTTTAAAAGAAAAATCCCCATCAGGGACATCGGTTGCTTTGAGACTGTACTAAATGAGAAAATCTCCAGAACAGGCAATAAATCTCAGCTGCTGTATTTGCACAAGCGTTCTGTTATTATGTAAGTACGGATGTAGAATCTTAATTTGATCACTCTTTTGTTGCTGAGAATTTTCCTGCACAGCAGGAAATGCAAACTTGTATTGTATTCGAGGTTTAAAAATGCTTCTAAAGTTTGTAATTTCCACTTTAAAATGTGAGACTTGATTTGCCCTAACAAAAAATTTATCAAACCCTACAAAAAAAAGTATTTAATTATAATCCACATAATAATTCACATTTCCTGTTGCTGCAGGATTATTTTCCTGCTGTAGCAAACTGGCTCAAATTAAGATACTAGATCTGTAAGACACACTCAGATCATATACTGTATTTCTTCAAACTATGACTGCAGAGCTGGTTAGAGGCAGTGCATATTAAGCCCTTGTTCTTTGACACTGTGGCTTCAGTGCTCAGAGGAGTTCTGCAGTTGGAGGTAGTGATGGATGTTGCTTTAATGCCACATGCCCTGATTAGCTTGATGGAACCTTCACCAGTAACAGGCCCTTTACAAAACAAGATAAAAATAGATCAATTTAGAATATAATCTAATTAAATAGTAGTATAGAGCAAAGAGTCAATTAACCATAAATATTGTACATTGTAATTTTACATCAGGTTTCAAAACATCCTTCATAAGGAAGCTAACAGCATCATGGCTTGGCTTGAAGCATTTCTAAGTAGATAACAAACTCTAAACACACCTGTTACGGTTATGATAGTGGTCACACTAGTGACACATGTTTTGTTGAAAGAGGCTGGGCAGGTAACTAAACATGAGTTTATACACTCTGGATGCAGACACTGCACCATCTCAACTGAAAAACAAGAAAATACAAATACACATCAAATAAGAAAATGTACTTATATTCTGTAAAGGCAATTTAGCTATGAAGAATATTTACACAGGTATTTGGGAGTGATGCAGTCAAGAAACTCTTTATCTCGGTAGATACCCGTCTCAGTGTGGGAGGTCAGATCCGCTTCATTGTGAACGGATAGACAGACAGGTTAACTGCAGTGGTACTCTGGGCTGGCCTGGGCTGGTAGACAGGCAGGTGAGGAGCAGTGGTACTGCAGGTAGTAGTAGGTTAGTAGCTTGGTCTTGGTGAGATAGCTCAGAGTGTCAGCTCTTTTTCTATCCATTGCTTCTGTCTTGGATTGGTTGGCTTCGTGGAGGGTGTGGAGCATGGTTGGCAAGGCATTTGTGTATGTGTGTAAAGGAGGAGTGAATGAAACTGTTATACAATTCAATTTCTAGGGAAGCAAGTCAATAAGCAGATAAGGCTGTGCAACAAGTAAATAAAATAGTTAAAATGATAAGCTTATAGGATAAGATAAAGAAATATAGAAATTATAAAATTATATTTTGGGGGGGCCCTTTCGGTGGGAGGAGAGCATCGTTAAATTTTCTTGCTTCTTCTATTTTGGGAGCCCGAGTCGGGGAAAGGGTTGGGGCTTGGATAGGGGGGGTTTGGTTACGGACACGGTTTAGGATAAGGGGTAGAGTTAAGTAGTTTTCTTTACATTTACATTTTAGTCAGATGCTCTTATCCAGAACGACTTACAGTAGTGAGTGCATACAGGTTTGTACTTTTCCGTACTAGTCCCCCGTGGGAAACGAACCCACAACCCTGGCGTTTTGCACCTTTCTAGGTCAGGTGTCCAGTAGGGTGGAGACAGGATTGTCCTTGTAAGGTATTGCTTCTTCTATTGTTTGCTTTAGTGATGGGTTGTCTTTTGCTTTGGAAATGTATTTTTTAACAACTTGTGAGGCGGTAGGCTGCACTTATTGCGGTGTTCTATATGATTTGTAGTAGAAAGTTAAAAGCAACACCACTAGATTTGTTTTATACTTATTATTATTATTATTCCACTCTAGTGCTTACACCACTTAACAGAGGCAAAAAAAAAAAACATGATTTTGTCAATCAGCTTGTTCTTACAGTTTTTTTGGATTGCTTACACACTAAAATTAAAAGTAGTACACTATTAGCAAAACCTTACACTCAAGAAGCAAAACATCAGCCCATATTTGCACAACTATAAGCACATTGTCAACCTTACACTTGTTGCAAAACTCTACACACAGTGATTTGCAAAACACTAAACACACTTAACATACATTACACACAAAAATCTATCATGAAGTCACGTCCTTGCAATACCAAAGCACTGACTGTCAAATTACCACACCGTCCAACCAATTGGTTCAACACAGTCATCAGGTGTGCAAACACTCGTTTGCTTAATTGTAGACACACCAATCAGGTGTATAAGCACTATAAAAAGCAGCAGGTGAGTTCATCGGTCTTCAAGCACAATGGAAAGAGTCAGAGAAAGAGTAAGACGAGGAGGAGGAGGAGGAGGAGAACGAGGAGGAGAACGAGGAGGAGAACGAGGAGGAGGACGAGGAGGAGGACGAGGAGAACGAGGAGGAGGACGAGGAGAACGAGGAGGAGAACGAGGAGGAGAACGAGGAGGAGGACGAGGAGGACGAGGAGGAGGACGAGGAGAACGAGGAGGACGAGGAGGACGAGGAGAACGAGGAGGGGGAGGAAGAGGAGGAAGAGGAAGAGGAAGAGGAAGACAAGAAGGTGCTCAAAGAGGACCGAATCTGACAAATGAGATCCGCGCAACACTGGTTGACCACATTGTCAACCACGGCCTGACGCTGAGGGAGGCTGGACTGCGAGTACAGCCAAATCTAAGCCGATATACAGTGGCAAGTGTGATGAGAACATTTCGACTGGAAAATAGGTATTGTAAAAATATCATCATATCAAAAACATGATAAAAAAAACAATCAGCACTTCTGTTACCTTTTCCTGTGAAATTACTGTACTATTGTATACTGTTTTTTTTTCTACATAGGATTGAGGGTCAGGGACGACAAGGGGAAAGGCCTCCTATGTTCACAGAACAGCAAGAGAGGGAGATAGTAAACATGGTTTTGGCCAACAATGCTATAACACTCAAGCAGCTCCAAGCTAACATTGTCAATAACCACGCCATTTTCAACGATATCCATCAGGTCTCAACATCAACACTGGCACGCATCCTAAAAAAAAACATATTCAAATGAAGCAAATGTATCGAGTGCCTTTCGAGCGCAATTCCGAAAGGGTGAAACGACTGCGGCATGATTATGCAGAGGTATGTATTCACTTTAGCAGTGTGATCTTGCATACTGTCTCATAATCTTTTACTGTACTGTAATATGTATACTAGATCTACACTGAACTACACAATTTTGCCTGACACTGTTTTTCAGAGAGTTTTACGAATGGATGGAGAGGAGATCCAGCATGAGTTCATTTACGTAGATGAGGCTGGGTTCAACCTGACGAGAACACGAAGGAGGGGAAGAAACATCATTGGCCACAGGGCTATAGTCAATGTCCCAGGGCAACGTGGGGGTAATATAACACTCTGTGCAGCCATTACACAGAATGGGGTCCTCCACCGCCATGCCCATATGGGCCCTTACAACACAGCACTCATACTTACATTCTTGGACCAATTGCACAACATAACAGCAAATCAAATCGATCATATGCAATACATTGTTGTCTGGGACAATGTGTCTTTCCACCGCTCTGCTCTGGTTCAGAACTGGTTTCAGCAACATCCACATTTCACCGTCCTATATCTTCCACCATACTCTCCATTCCTCAACCCTATAGAATAGTTTTTCTCGGCATGGCGGTGGAAGGTATATGATCTCCGTCTCCAGGCTGAGGTACCCCTGGGGCCTGTGACCAGATGGAGGTAGCAGCAATGCAAGGATGGATTCGTCATTCAAGACGTTTCTTTCCAAGGTGTCTTGCTAATGACAACATTGCCTGCGATGTTGATGAAATTCTCTGGCCAGATCCAGCTAGGCGAAGAGACAATGTCTAGTTATTTTTTTAAATTTTTTTGAACTTACAATACGTAAAGTGACGTTTGGTTACAGTATTATGAATCTCCATGTCAACATTTTGGGCGTGTTGAGAAATAAATGAGTTTCTTCAGTCTGCAACATTGGTCTTGTGTAGTGTTTGGTGAATTTACATTATATTTGTACTTTGTTGAGAGTAGCCTACTCTAATCATAGGGAAGTAGAAGTGCTAAAAGTGTTTTAGGTTTATCACAGCAGAGTGTAACTCGTGCAAACAGAGTATAGTAATGTGAAACGTGTGTGTTTCATATGGTAACAAAGTGTGGTTTTTAAAAAGAAGTGTATAGTTTTTACAAGAGTGTTTAATTTTGCAAAGGATCTGTAGTGTTTTGCTAATTGGGTGTGTGGTTGTGCTAATTGTGTGTAGTGTTTTGAAAACACGGGCCCTGTTTTGAAAATCGTGCTTAAGCAATCAAAAAAAACTGTAAAAAATCTAAATCATTTTGTGTGTGTTTCTGTATCAATATAGTCCTTTGGGGTCATTTTGAAAACACCCAATTCTGCCTGTAGTAATTTCATATCTAGGTTTCTCTGGAGACATAATAACAAGTTATCCATACCACCAAAGTGTGGAGGGGGAACTGTATCAGTGATTTTGACCAAATAGACAGATCACCTGCAGAGACATAGCTCCTCATGCAGTGCTTAATTTTTTTTATTTAACCTTTATTTAACCAGGTAAGCCAGTTGAGAACAAGTTCTCATTTACAACTGCGACCTGGCCAAGATAAAGCAAAGCAGTGCGATAAAAACAACAACACAGAGTTACATATGGGGTAAAACAAAAAAACATTAAGTCAAAAAAATACAACAGAAAATATATATACAGTGTGTGCAAATGTAGCAAGTTATGGAGGTAAGGCAATAAATAGGCCATAGTGCAAAATAATAACAATTAGTATTAACACTGGAATGATAGATGTGCAGAAGATGGTGTGCAAATAGAGATACTGGGGTGCAAATGAGCAAAATAAATAACAATATGGGGATGAGGTAGTTGGGTGGGCTAATTTCAGATGGGCTGTGTACAGGTGCAGTGATCGGTAAGGTGCTCTGACAACTGATGGTTAAAGTTAGTGAGGGAGATAAGAGTCTCCAGCTTCAGAAATTTTTGCAGTTTGTTCCAGTCATTGGCAGCAGAGAACTGGAAGGAATGGCGGCCAAAGGAAGTGTTGGCTTTGGGGATGACAGTGAGATATACCTGCTGGAGCGCAGAGTACGGGTGGGTGTTGCTATGGTGACCAATGAGCTAAGATAAGGCAGGGATTTGCCTAGCAGTGATTTATAGATGGCCTGGAGCCAGTGGGTTTGGCAACGAATATGTAGTGAGGACCAGCCAACAAGAGCGTACAGGTCACAGTGGTGGGTAGTATATGGGGCTTTGGTGACAAAATGGATGGCACTGTGATAGACTACATCCAATTTGCTGAGTAGAGTGTTGGAGGCCATTTTGTAAATGACATCGCAGAAGTCAAGGATCGGTAGGAAAGTCAGTTTTACGAGGGCATGTTTGGCAGCATGAGTGAAGGAGGCTTTGTTGCAAAATAGGAAGCAGATTCTAGATTTAACTTTGGATTGGAGATGCTTAATGTGAGTCTGGAAAGAGAGTTAACAGTCTAACCAGACACCTAGGTATTTGTAGTTGTCCACATACTCTAGGTCAGACCCGTCGAGAGTAGGGATTCTAGTCGGGAGGGCGGGTGCAAGCAGCGTTCGATTGAAGAGCATGCATTTACTTGTACTTGTGTTTAAGAGCAGTTGGAGGCTACGGAAGGAGTGTTGTATGGCATTGAAGCTCGTTTGGAGGTTTGTTAACACAGTGTCCAATGAAGGGCCAGATGTATACAAAATGGTGTCGTCTGCGTAGAGGTGGATCTGAGAATCACCAGCAGCAAGAGCGATATCATTGATATACACAGAGATCGGCCCAATAATTGAACCCTGTGGCACCCCCATAGAGACTGCCATAGGTCCAGACAACAGGCCCTCCGATTTGACACATTGAACTCTATCTGAGAAGTAGTTGGTGAACCAGGCGAGGCAGTCATTTGATAAACCAAGGCTATTTAGTCTGCCAATAAGAATGCGGTGGTTGACAGAGTCGAAAGCCTTGGCCAGGTTGATGAAGATGGCTGCACAGTACTGTCTATTATCGATCGCGGTTATAATATCGTTTAGGACCTTGAGCGTGGCTGAGGTGCACTCATGACCAGCTCGGAAACCGGATTGCATAGCAGAGAAGGTACGGTGTGATTCGAAATGGTTGGTGATCTGTTTGTTAACTTGGCTTTCAAAAACTTTCGAAAGGCAGGGCAGGATGGATATAGGTCTGTAACAGTTTGGATCTAGAGTGTCACCCCCTTTGAAGAGGGGGATGACCGCGGCAGCTTTCCAATCTCTGGGGATCTCAGACATTACGAAAGAGAGGTTGAACAGGCTAGTAATAGGGGTTGCGACAATTTCGGCGGCTAATTTTAGAACGAAAGGGTCCAGATTGTCTAGCCCAGATGATTTGTAGGGGTCCAGATTTTGCAGCTCTTTCAGAACATCAGCTGTCTGAATTTGTGTGAAGGAGAAGCGGGGGGGGGCATGGGCAAGTTGCAGCGGAGGGTGCAGGTGGCCGGGGTAGTGCTAGCCAGGTGGAAAGCATGGCCAGCCGTAGCAAAATGCTTGTTGAAATTGTAGATTTATCGGTGGTGATAGTGTTTCCTAGCCTCAGTGCAGTGGGCAGCTGGGAGGAGGTGCTCTTATTCTCCATGGACTTTACAGTGTTCCAAAACTTTTTGTGCTACAGGATGCAAATTTCTGTTTGAAAAAGCTAGCCTTTGCTTTCCTAACTGCTTGTGTATATTGGTTCCTAACTTCCCTGAAAAGTTGCATATCGCAGGGGCTATTCGATGCTAATGCAGTACGCCACAGGATGATTTTGTGCTGGTCAAGGGCAGTCAAGTCTGAGGAGAACCAGGGGCTATATCTGTTCTTAGTTCTGCATTTTTTGAATGGGGCATGCTTATTTAAGATGGAGAGGAAAGAACTTTTAAAGAACAACCAGGCATCCTCTACTGATGGAATGAGATCGATATCCATCCAGAATACCTGGGCCAGGTCAATTAGGAAGGCCTGCTCGCTAAAGTGTTTGACAGTGATGAGGGGTGGTCGTTTGACCGCGGACCCGTTACGGACGCAGGCAATAAGGCAGTGATCGCTGATATCCTGGTTGAAGACAGCGGAGGTGTATTTAGAAGGTAAGTTAGTCAGGATGATATCTATAAGGGTGCCCATGTTTACGGATTTAGGGTTGTACCTGGTAGGTTCCTTGATAATTTGTGTGAGATTGAGGGCATCTAGTTTGGATTGTAGGATGGCCGGGGTGTTAAGCATATCCCAGTTTAGGTCACCAAACAATACAAACTCTGAGGATAGATGAGGGGCATCAATTCATATATGGTGTCCAGGGCACAACTGGGGGCTGAGGGGGGTCTGTAGCAAGTGGCAACAGTGAGAGACTTATTTCTGGAAAGGTGGATTTTTAGAAGTATGAGCACAAACTGTTTGGGCACAGACCTGGATAGTATGATAGAGCTCTGCAGGCAATCTCTACAGTAGATTGCAACTCCACCCCCTTTGGCAGTTCTATCTAGATGGAAAATGTTGTAGTTGAGGATGGACATTTCTGCATTTTTGGAGGCCTTCCTAAGCCAGGATTCAGACACTGCTAGAACATCAGGGTTGGTGGAGTGTGCTAACGCAGTGAATAACTCAAACTTAGGGAGGAGGCTTCTGATGTTAACATGCAAAAAAACAATGCTTTTACGGTTACAGAAGTCAACAAATGATAGCTCCTGGGGAGTAGGAGTGATACTGGGGGCTGCAGGGCCTGGGTTAACCTCTACATCACAAGAGGAACAGAGGAGGACTAGAATAAGGGTACGGCTAAAGGCTTTAAGAACTGGTCTTCTAGTGCGTTGGGTACAGAGAATAAAGGGGGCAGATTTCCGGGCGTTGTAGAATAGATTCAGGGCATTATGTACAGACAAGGATATGGAAGGATATGAGTACAGTGGAGGTAAACCTAAGCGTTGGGTAACAATGAAAGAGAGCATCACTGGAGGCACCGATTTGAGCCGGTCTCTGTTAGTATGGGGGGTGGAACAAAGGAGCTATTTGAGGCAGTTTGAGAGGGACTTGGGGCTCTACAGTGAAATTGTATAATAAGAACTAACTGGAACAGCAATAGGCTAAGCATATTGACATGGGAGAGAGGCATAAAGCAATCACAGGTGTTATTCGAGAGAGCTAAGACAACAACTGGTAATGGCGATGAAAGTTTGGGCTGAGGCTAAACAGATAAACAGGACAGGGTACCGTGTAAAGGAACAGTCCAGCAGGCATCAGCTGTGCAGCTGAGTGATCATAAGGTCCAGTGAACAGCAATATGTGAGTCCGAGAGCAGTTCGAATTGATGCTATAGCACAGGTGAGCAGGAAGCACGGCTGTTGTTTGCGTGTGCTAGCGGGCCGGGGCTAGCAGATGGATCTTCATGGTCGTCGCAACGGGAAGCTTGTTGAAACCACAGACGATTAGGTCCCGTCCGGTTGACAGAGAGGTAGATAGCCGGGAGATGTGCCTGACTCGAGGCTAGCTCAGGCTGATTAGCCAACAACAACATCCATTTGGTTGCAGCTAGCTAGTTGCAATGAACCGGTGTTAAAGGTCCAGTGATTCAGTGATTCCGGCAGAAAAATCGATATGTTCTGGGTCGATAACGCACTGTGCAGACAGTGCAGACTGGCCGATAATAGTCCAGGCTAGAGCTGGCTGGTAGGTAGTGCAGGCCACGGACAATGGTGAAAATCCGCTAACGGTGGCTAATAGTAAGTAGCTAGTTAGCTGGCTACTCCCGTCCAGTAGACAGAGAGGTAGATAGCCGGGATATGGGCCTGGCTCAAGGCTAGCTCAAGGCTAACTGGTGCTTGCTTCGGGGGCAGTGGTGATTAGCCAACAGCAACATCCATTCGGTTGCGGCTAGCTAGTTGCGATCCGGTGTTAATGTCCAGTGATTCAGTTATTCCGGCAGAAAATCCGGTGTTCTGGGTGAAAAACCACTAACGGTGGCTAATAGCAAGTAGCTAGTTAGCTGGCTAGCTAGTTTCAACTGGATATTCTAGATTAAAGGTAAATCAATAATATAATCCATTCCACATTGAGTAAGGTGGGTTGTAGGAAAGTATATTTAGTAGAAGGATGAAAAGTGTGATAGGGAAATATGTATGAAAAATACAAAAAAATACTGATGAGTTTCAGAAGAAAGTTCTCTGTTTCTGGCCATTTTGATTCTGTAATCGAACCCACAATTGCTGATGCTCCAGATACTCAACTAGTCTCAAGAAGGCCAGTTTTATTGCTTCTTTAATCAGCACAACAGTTTTCAGCAATTGTGTTGTTAACAAGGGTTTTCTAATGATCAATTAGCCTTTTAAAATGATAAACTTGGATTAGCAAACACAACGTTCCATTGGAACACAGGACTGATGGTTGCTGATAATGGGCCTCTGTATGCCTATGTAGATATTCCATAAAAAATCTGGCGTTTCCAGCTACAATAGCCATTTACAACATTAACAATGTCTACACTGTATTTTTGATCAATTTGACACCTGTTCTGAAAGGCCCCAGAGTCTGCAACACCACTAAGCAAGGAGCACCACCAAGCAAGCGGCACCATGAAGACCAAGAAGCTCTCCAAACAGGTCAGGGACAAACTTGTGGAGAAGTACAGATCAGGGTTGGGTTATAAAAAAATATCCGAAACTTTTAACATCCCACGGAGCACCATTAAATCCATTATTAAGAACTGGAAAGAATATGGCACCACAACAAACCTGCCAAGAGAGGGTCGCCCACCAAAACTTACGGACCAGGCAAGGAGGGTATTAATCAGAGAGGCAACAAAGAGACCAAAGATAACCCTGAAGGAGCTGCAAAGCTCCACAGCAGAGATTGGAGTATCTGTCCATAGGACCACTTTAAGCCGTACACTCCACAGAGCTGGGCTTTACGGAAGAGTGGCCAGAAAAAAAGCATTGCTTAAAGAAAAAAATAAGCAAACACGTTTGGTGTTCGCCAAAAGGCATGTGGGAGACTCCCCAAACATATGGAAGAAGGTACTCTGGTCAGATGAGACTAAAATTGAGCTTTTTGGCCATCAAGGAAAACGCTATGTCTGGCGCAAACCCAACACCTCTCATCACCCCGAGAACACCATCCCCACAGTGAAGCATGGTGGTGGCAGCATCATGCTGTGGGGATGTTTTTCATCGGCAGGGAATGGGAAACTGGTCAGAATTGAAGGAATGATGGATACAGGGAAATTATTGAGGGAAACCTGTTTCAGTCTTCCAGAGATTTGAGACTGGGATGGAGGTTCACCTTCCAGCAGGACAATGACCCTAAGCATACTGCTAAAGCAACACTTGAGTGGTTTAAGGGGTGTTTATTTAACAAACTATTTCAGTGTCTCTGTGCGTCTCCAAAAAGGTTGTAAGTCTTTTGGATCAAGAAACGGACAGAGCTCCCAGTTGCAATAGTCAGAGATCTTTATTCATTGAGAACTCTGCCACAAAATGGTCGTACAATATTTGTATACGCACGCGTCATACGAAAAGGCGGGCTGTAGTTTTCCACTTTAAAACTGCTCTCCTGACCATCAGTTCACACACACACACACACACACACACACACACACACACACACACACACACACACACACACACACACACACACACACACACACACACACACACACACACACACACACACACACACACACACACACACACACACACACACACACATAAACACACACACACACACACACATACATACACACATGTTCTTATCATAGTCTCTCTCCTCCCTAAATTCCTCAGTTATCGCCGTTCTCACAATATTCTGCACCCTGTTTAACAGTTCTCCTTCTTCTTCGCCGTCCGGTCTAACTCCTACTCACATTGCTAAATAGTAACACAATGTCATAATCTTTACTGGTCCTACACTCACACATTACCAGGTAGTAGATTCTAACACAGATCTCACACAGTTTCGGTGTAATAATTAGTCACTACTAAGAAAGTACTAATCATACTTAAAACAAGAACATTTCACAACTATATTTAAGGGTGGAACATTTAGTCATTACTTTTAACCTGTATATATTTTAATTTCTATATCAAGGGGAAACATTTAAATGTCTTGGAATGGTCTAGTCAAAGGCCAGACCTCAATCCAATTGAGAATCTGTGGTATGACTTAAAGATTACTGTACACCAGCGGAACCCATCCAACTTGAAGGAGCTGGAGCAGATTTGCCTTGAAGAATGGGCAAAAGTCCTAGTGGCTAGATGTGCCTATCGTATAGAGACATACCCCAAGAGACTTGCAGCTGTAATTTCTGCAAAAGGTGGCTCTACAAAGTATTGACTTTGGAGGGGTGAATAGTTATGCACGCTCAAGTTTTCTGTTTATTTGTCTTATGTCTTGTTTGTTTCACCCCCAAAAAATATTTTGCATCTTCAAAGTGGTAGGCATGTTGTGTAAATCAAATGATACAAACCCCCAAAAAATATTTTGCATCTTCAAAGTGGTAGGCATGTTGTGTAAATCAAATGATACAAACCCCCAAAAAATCAATTTTAATTCCAGGTTGTAAGGCAACAAAATAGGACAAATGCGAAGGGGGGTGAATACTTTCGCAAGCCACTGTATGTCGCTTATGCCTCATAGAACATAGACTATTTTCACCATTATTTAACTGGTCCATCTGTGAAATCAGGACATCATGTTGTAAAGCATCGTCACGATAAGGTTCTCGTCACTGGAGATAGGGAATAACACACTGTCACATTTCATAACGCTTTTAAAACTATTACCTTCACTCCAGATTGCCAAATCAGCCAATAGATGGTATGGGCACACTTATCTAGAACACATCCATCTGTCTATATCGTCATGACAAAGTATGTATTTCGCTTAGATGTGCTCAAACTAAACAGTGGACAAAATTATTCAACTCAGTTTTTCCTTCAATGACCATCATGCAATGCGATTTTCTCCCCTGGCTCCTTGCCGTGGCCTGAGTCTGTGGCTGTCATTGAAGTATAAAAGAACTGGAGACGGCATCCAAGATGGCCGACCGTTGTTTTCAATGTAATCTACTCACGTTCGCATTGGCCATTTCGTGGTTGCTGCCATCTTTCTTACTGGGATTAATATGCCTGTGCACTAGCACCACAGAGTTTCTAAACCCAGAGGCCCAACATCGCAAGACTTCCAGGAACGCTTGCGAAGCAGACTTGGCAGACCAGACCGGGGTTTGGGATTTGAGAAGTCAAGGAGAGAAGTGAAAAATCCTTCCTTATTTAAAAAAAATAAAAATTACATCTGAAGGCACATCCTAGATTCGAGCCAATGTCTTAAGTAGCTGAACGTGTTATTATTCCAACCTCGTCAAAGTGACAAACTGACACATTTAAATTTTCGTAAAAAACAACTTCATATTGAAGGAGTGCCTTTGATTTGAAGGCCTGCACATGCGCAGATCGGCGTGATGACGTGTTTCTGCGCATTAGTTTAGCTAGCAAACATCGCCATGACATCGCCTACAAGCGTGATCAGGGATTTCTATTAGAGAAGCAGTTTCTACATATCTTCATACTAAGCACGTGGACAGGTAAACAAGCATGAATATAAAATGTTAATATCTTCGTCTGTGAGTGATGGGGAAAGATTTGGCCTCGGTTACATTTATTTGAATAATGTAATGGATGTTTTGTGCACAAAGGTGATGTCTAAAGTGTCTTATTATGAATTTTCTAATTTGACTTCTCTATGGGGCCGTCTATAGGAATTGTCTGTCTGGGGATTTTACAGCTAGCTAGCTACTTCACATGCTGATATTGACTTTGGTATTATTGTGTGTAGCTACGTTTGCTAGCTAGCTACCCTGCCAGCCCAGAGAGATAACATTACATTGTGGGTTTTGTAGTCGACTTGAGTTGCAACAGATTTCCAGAACGAAAACATTTTTTACACGTTGCTACCAGCCTCATTAACAACAACATTAAACATTCCTTCACCAAAAAATATTGTTCTTGTTATTTAACACTGTAATTCATAGGAATTTGTGGTTTTGGGTGGATTATTCCTTTAATAACTTAAATAGGATCTGGGTTCTGTCAGTGTGGGGTGACGGTATGAGGATTACAACTGTTTAATAGGAAAGCAATGAATATGAATATTCAGTCTTCTTTATTTATCAAATTTGAGGGTAAGAGAGCCTCCAAAGGAGATTTTAGTAGTAGACATAGACAAGTATGGTGATAATGTTACTGACAGGTACGGCGATGATCATGAGAGCACCATATCACCTTTCAGTCTCTGTAGGATCAGGCACCTTCATCAGTGAGGGTGAGGTGATTGTTGAAGGTGAGGTTATCAGCAAAGTAGACACCACTGCTCCAAATGGGCTCGCCGTGTGTGATGTACATGACCAGGTGGCCATCCCATTGAAGGATGGCCACCTGGTTTTGTTTACAAGTCTTTGTTTCCCAGATAACCCCACCCCAACCGTGGACGAAAAAGTTGCCGGTCCTGTACTGCTGTGTGCATTCCCTTGATGCTCTGTCTGCAGGGACGGATAGGCCATCTGGCAATTTTGGCAGATGCCAGATGGACCATCTCTTAGTTGGGTGGGCCGGTCGAAATGGACACACAAAAAAACAAAAATGTTGCACAATTTCTCTGTAGTCGTAATAGTCTATAATGAGCCTCTGGTTAATCAGTGGAGATGCATCCAGCTGCAGTCTTGCAGACCTAGTGCTGTTGCCCAAAGTCTGGGATTTCCAAGACTAACTACAAAATGCAAATGTTCTGGTAATTAGATCTCTATATCTACATATATTTAGAACTTACCTGTATTTTCCTGGTTATTGAAGGTGAATTGTTTTTTTCTCTCTGCCATGCTCTGGCAGAGAGCGGGCCAAACCAGGACTGCAATTCGGTTGGCCATGTCCGAAGGGGGGAAATAAATGTTACCCGGGTTTATTGTATGCTTTAAGCATTGTTCTACACTGTTATTGAGAATTATGTATTTATGGAATGTGAATGTCTGTATGTTGTTATTGGTCATTTTATGTATTTATTTAATGCCAGTGATATTTGATTAGTTGATAATGGTATTTTCCAGGTAGGCCTATCTCAGGTAAACTACAAAACCCTGGTCATTCCTCTTCTAGTCAGACAGGGGTAAGGTTGGCATACTACCAGTTTGCAGGCATGATTGATGCCTAATTTATTTCAGCTCAGCTTATTATTAGGGGTCAAACAGCAAAGCTGGGTAAAACCCTATTGTATTTGTCGGTGTTGATTATTATTTTCCTTCTTCTGCCAATTTTGTGGAAAGAAATCACATTCCTGTGAGATGGTAAGACCCAGGAGGGTGCAACTTTGTAAGATGGTAAAGGGCCAAGGGCCACACCCTCTCATGCAATGCCATGCCAATTGGCCACATGCTGGCACTATAACAAGCGATTGAATACGCTAACTTTGAAAGGTTACAACCCCGTGTGACCTAGAGTCCTGAAATTCAATACGTAGGTCCTTCTCCTCACAAGGAAGAAATGTGTCTCAAGGACACGTAAGGTCCGCCACTATGGATTTTCCTGCATTTTGAATTTTGTGAAAAACACTTCTTGCAACAAATGACTGATCTGCACGAAACTTGATACATGGCATCTATGGACCAAGTTCTCACAACACAACATTTTCCAGGAAGGCATTTCAAACAACATGGCCGCTGCTAACCAATAAACATTCAAGTGGGCTTGACCTGGCACATAAAAACGTATAAATGAGACAGATTCGTATTGTAACAAAACTTGATACATATGTTCCAAACACTGTCAGGACTCAACGTATGCAAGCACATTCAAATCGACCACACAGTGGCACTATAACGGGCACATACAGTTGAAGTCAGAAGTTTACATACAGTTAGGTTGGAGTCATTAAAACTCGTTTTTCAACCACTCCACACATTTCTTGTTAACAAACTGTAGTTTTGGCAAGTCGGTTAGGACATCTACTTTGTGCATGACACAAGTAATTTTTCCAACAATTGTTTACAGACAGATTATTTCACTTATAATTCACTGTATAAAAATTCCAGTGGGTCAGAAGTTTACATACACTAAGATGACTGTGCCTTTGGAAAATTCCAGAAAATGATGTCATGCTTTAGAAGCTTCCGATAGGCTAATTGACATCATTTGAGTCAATTGGAGGTGTACCTGTGGATGTATTTCAAGGCCTACCTTCAAACTCAGTGCCTTTTATCTTGACATCATGGGAAAATCAAAGGAAATCAGCCATCCTTGGGAGCAATTTCCAAACGCCTGAAGGTACCACATTCATCTGTACAAACAATAGTATGCAAGTATAAACACCATGGGACCACGCAGCTGTCATACCGCTCAGGAAGGAGACGCGTTCTGTCTCCTAGAGATGAGCGTACTTTGGTGCGAAAAGTGCAAATCAATCTCAGAACAACAGCAAAGGACCTTGTGAAGATGCTGGAGGAAACAGGTACAAAATATCTATATCCACAGTAAAACTAGTCCTATATCGACATAACCTGAAAGGCCACTCAGCAAGGAAGAAGCCACTGCTCCAAAACCGCCATAAAAAAGCCAGACTACGGTTTTGTCACGGTTTCGGCCGAGGCTGCCTCTCTCCCTTGTTCGGGCAGGCTTCGGCGTTCGTCGTCTCCGGAATTCTAGCTGCCACCGTTGTATGTTTCATGTTCGTTTGCTTTTGTCTGTTTGTTTTCACACCTGTTTCTCATTTGGCGTAATTAGTGTCCTATAAGTTTCTCGTTGTGTTTGTCTAGTGTTGTGTGTTATTGGATTTTGTCAGTCATGTGTAGGGTTTCTACATGTTCGCTCGGTTGAGCTTCCCTGCACTGTTTTGGAGAGTTTACGCACTTGTCTGGTGCGCTCTTGGTTTCGTTTTGCCTTTGTGCGTATTTGTTGCGCCTTTGGATATTGTATTAGTATTTTCCGTATTGGATTTATACTAAAGTCTTGTGGACTATACTCCGGTGTCCTGCGTCTGATTCCACCACATCACCCACCTACACTTGCGTGACAGAATAACACACCCTACATGGAATCAGCAGGAGCCGAAGCAGCCCCGACGAGGCTGGAGGCCCAAGTTCGGGAACAACAGGACCAGATACTTCAGATGGGGACCGCCCTGCAGGAGGTGATCACCACCCTCCGAGGCTGGGGAACGCCTCCACCACCTCCCTCCCTGCCAGCACCATCGGCCAGTCCGCCCATTCCAGCGCCAGAACCCCGAGGAATCCGACTCTCTCTCCCGAGGGCCTACGACGGAACCGCGGCTGGGTGTCAGGGATTCCTCCTCCAGGTGGAGCTGTACCTGGCCACCGTACACCCGGCACCCTCGGGGCATGAGAGCGTGTCCGCCCTGATCTCCTGCCTGTCCGGGAAGGCGTTGGAATGGGCCAACGCGGAGTGGAGGAAGATCGACGCCGAGACTATCACATACAACGAGTTCTCCCGCCGCTTCAAGGCGGTGTTTGACCATTCCCCGCAGGGGAAAGCGGCGGGGGAGCGTCTGGTCTTCCTTCGGCAGGGGAGGAGGAGTGCCCAAGAATTCGCTCTTGAATTCCGTACTCTAGCGGCAGATGCAGGGTGGAATGAGCGGGCCCTCGTCGATCTATACAGATGTAGCCTACGAGAGGACGTCCGTCGGGAGCTGGCTTGTAGGGACACCAGCCTCTCTTTCGACCAGCTGGTCGACATGTCCATCAGGCTGGATAACCTACTGGCTACCCGCGGACGTCCTGAGGAGGGTCCGTCCATTTCACCCTCCAGTGCCTCCGAGCCGTGTCCTATGGAGCTCGGGGGCGCTGGCGCTAGAGAGAGGAGGAGTCGGTTGGCTAGGGGGTCCATCCACTGCACCAACTGTGGTCGGGGAGGACACACCGCGGCTAGGTGCTGGGGATGGCCTCCTAGGGGGATGACGACAGGTCCCGCACTGGGGATTCCCTCCAGGTGAGTAGGCGCCCACTCACCCAGAGCTCACTGTTGCCCATTTTTGTATGCCTGTGCGTTTTCCACAGGTAGCACCTCATTCCCAGCATAAGGCGCTGGTAGATTCAGGCGCGGCTGGGAATTTTATTGATAAAAAGTTTTGTTTAGCGTTAGGGATTCCCCTTATTCCGGTTGATGTTCCTTTCCCCGTTCATGCCCTAGATAGCCGTCCGTTGGGTACGGGCTTAATCAGGGAGGTCACGGCGCCACTTAGGATGTGTGCGCAGGGGGATCATCAGGAGATGATTCAGCTGTTCCTGATTGACTCTCCTGCGTATCCGGTGGTGCTGGGCATGCCCTGGTTAAGTACCCATAACCCATCTATTTCGTGGCAGGAGAGGGCTCTGATGGAGTGGTCTGCTCAGTGTGTGGGTAGATGTTTGGGCGTTTCCGTAGGGGCTACCTCGGTGGAGAGTCCAAACCAGGTGCCCGCATTGCACGTTCCCCCTGAGTATGGGGATTTGGCTATTGCGTTTAGTAAGGCGAGGGCGACGCGGTTGCCGCCCCATAGGCAGGGAGATTGTGCGATAGATCTCCAGGCAGGAGCTGCGCTCCCACGGAGCCATGTGTATCCTCTGTCTCAGGAGGAGAAGAAAGCTATGGAGACTTACATAGACGAATCTCTGAGACAAGGATACATACGGCCTTCCACTTCCCCTGCGTCCTCGAGTTTCTTTTTTGTGAAGAAAAAGGATGGTGGTTTGCGCCCGTGCATCGATTACCGTGGTCTCAATCAGATTACGGTGAAGTACAGTTATCCATTCCCGCTGATTGCGACCATGACTGAGTCGTTGCATGGGGCGCGTTTCTTCACTAAATTAGATCTCAGGAGCGCGTACAACTTGGTGCGCATCAGGGAGGGCGATGAATGGAAGACAGCCTTTAGTACCACCTCGGGCCATTACGAGTATCTGGTCATGCCATACGGGTTGATGAACGCTCCGTCAGTTTTCCAATCATTCGTGGATGAGATCTTCAGGGACATGCAGGGGCAGGGGGTGGTTGTGTACATTGATGACATTCTCGTGTACTCGCCTACCCGTGTCGAGCATGTGGCCCTGGTGCGTAGAGTGTTGCGGAGGCTGGTGGAGCACGACCTGTATGTGAAGGCAGAGAAGTGTCTGTTTTTCCAGGAGTCGGTCTCCTTTTTGGGGTATCAGTTGTCTGCGTCAGGGGTGAAGATGGAGGTAGACCGGGTGTCGGCCGTGCGTAATTGGCAAACACCAACCACTGTGAAGGAGGTGCAGCAGTTTTTAGGGTTTGCGAATTACTACCGGAGGTTTATCCGGGGTTTTGGACAGGTGGCAGCTCCCATCACGTCTCTTTTGAAGGGGGGTCCGGTGCGTCTGCAGTGGTCGGCCGAGGCGGACAGGGCGTTTGGGAGGCTGAAGGACCTGTTTACCTCGGCCCCGGTGCTGGCGCATCCGGATCCCTCTTTGCCGTTCCAGGTAGAGGTGGACGCGTCAGAGGCCGGTTTAGGAGCCGTGCTTTCACAACGGTCTGGCACGCCACCTAAACTCCGCCCCTGTGCTTTTTATTCTAAGAAGCTCAGTCCGGCGGAGCGGAACTATGACGTAGGGGACAGGGAGCTGTTAGCCGTGGTACAGGCTCTAAAGGTGTGGAGGCACTGGCTTGAGGGGGCTCAACACCCTTTCCTCATTTTGACGGACCACCGTAACCTGGAGTACATCCGGGCGGCGAGGAGGCTGAACCCTCGCCAGGCAAGATGGAGTATGTTCTTGACCAGGTTTACTTTTAAGATCACGTACATCCCTGGGTCACAGAATGGTAAGGCAGATGCGCTGTCTCGGCGGTATGACACGGAGGAGAGGTCCGTGGAGCCCACTCCCATACTGCCGGAGTCGTGTCTGGTGGCACCGGTAGTGTGGGAGGTCGATGCTGAACTCGAGCGGGCGTTACGCACCGACCCTAGTCCACCACAGTGCCCGGAGGGTCGGAAGTACGTTCCGCTCGAGGTTCGGGATCGATTGATCTATTGGGCTCACACGTCACCCTCCT
This sequence comes from Coregonus clupeaformis, assembly GCF_020615455.1. Lineage (NCBI taxonomy): Eukaryota > Metazoa > Chordata > Actinopteri > Salmoniformes > Salmonidae > Coregonus > Coregonus clupeaformis. The sequence continues at coordinate 75,731 of NW_025534245.1, forward strand.
CTGGACATCCGGGTATCGGCCGGACAGTGCACTGTCTTAGTGCCAAGTACTGGTGGCCCACGTTGGCAAGGGATGTGAGGGTTTATGTTTCCTCCTGCTCGGTGTGCGCCCAGTGTAAGGCGCCTAGACATCTGCCTAGGGGTAAGTTGCTACCCCTGCCCGTTCCACAACGACCATGGTCCCACCTCTCTGTGGATTTTATAACAGACCTTCCCCTCTCCCAAGGGAATACTACCATCCTGGTCGTTGTGGACCGGTTCTCTAAGGCCTGTCGTTTGCTCCCCATGCCGGGTCTTCCTACTGCCCTACAAACTGCCGAAGCACTATTCACCCATGTGTTCCGGCACTACGGGGTGCCCGAGGACATTGTGGCTGATCGAGGTCCCCAATTCACCTCCAGAGTCTGGAGAGCGTTTATGGAGCGGTTGGGGGTCTCGGTGAGCCTCACCTCGGGTTACCACCCGGAGAGTAATGGGCAGGTGGAACGCGTAAACCAGGATGTGGGTAGGTTTCTCAGAACATACTGCCAGGACCGGCCGGAGGAGTGGTCAAGGTACGTTCCCTGGGCCGAGATGGCCCAGAATTCCCTACGCCATTCCTCCACTAACCTAACTCCATTTCAATGTGTGTTAGGTTACCAGCCGGTTCTGGCACCCTGGCAGCAGAGCCAGATCGAGGCTCCTGCGGTGGATGAGTAGGCGCGGGCGCTCGGAGGAGACTTGGAACGCTGCACACGTCCACCTGCAGCGGGCCCTCCGACGTCAGAAGGCGAGCGCTGATCTCCACCGCAGTGAGGGACCGGTGTACGCACCTGGTGATCGAGTCTGGCTCTCTACCAGAAACCTGCCCCTCCGCCTGCCCTGTCGGAAACTGGGTCGGCGGTTTGTAGGGCCATTTAAAGTCCTGAGAAGGTTGAACGAGGTATGTTATAGATTACAGCTACCTGTGGAGTATAAGTGTATTAACCCCTCGTTCCATGTGTCCCTTCTCAGGCCGGTGGTAGCGGGCCCACTCCAAGAAAATGAGATAGGGGAGACTCCTCCGCCCCCACTGGACATCGAGGGGGCACCGGCGTACTCCGTGAGGTCCATCTTGGATTCGAGACGTCGGATGGGGGGTCTCCAGTATCTAGTGGAGTGGGAGGGGTACGGTCCGGAGGAGCGGTGCTGGGTGCCGAGGAGAGACATTTTGGACCCGTCGCTCCTGACGGAATTCCATCGGGGGCATCCGACGCGCCCTGCTCCACGTCCTCCGGGTCGTCCCCGAGGCCGAGTCGGGCGCACGTCTGGAGCCGCGTCAAGGGGGGGTACTGTCACGGTTTCGGCCGAGGCTGCCTCTCTCCCTTGTTCGGGCAGGCTTCGGCATTCGTCGTCTCCGGAATTCTAGCTGCCACCGTTGTATGTTTCATGTTCGTTTGCTTTTGTCTGTTTGTTTTCACACCTGTTTCTCATTTGGCGTAATTAGTGTCCTATAAGTTTCTCGTTGTGTTTGTCTAGTGTTGTGTGTTATTGGATTTTGTCAGTCATGTGTAGGGTTTCTACATGTTCGCTCGGTTGAGCTTCCCTCCACTGTTTTGGAGAGTTTACGCACTTGTCTGGTGCGCTCTTGGTTTCGTTTTGCCTTTGTGCGTATTTGTTGCGCCTTTGGATATTGTATTAGTATTTTCCGTATTGGATTTATACTAAAGTCTTGTGGACTATACTCCGGTGTCCTGCGTCTGATTCCACCACATCACCCACCTACACTTGCGTGACAGGTTTGCAACTGCACATGGGGACAAAGATCGTACTTTTTGGAGAAATGTCCCCTGGTCTGATGAAACAAAAATAGAACTGTTTGGCCATAATGACCATCGTTATGTTTGGAAGAAAAAGTGGGATGCTTACAAGCCGAAGAACACCATCCCAACCGTGAGGCACGGGGGTGGCAGCATCATGCTGTGGGGGTGCTTTGCTGCATGAGGGACTGGTGCACTTCACAAAATAGATGGCATCATGAGGAAGGAAAATTATGTGGATATATTGAAGCAACATCTCAAGACATCAGTCAGGAAGTTAAAGCTTGGTCGCAAATCGGTCTTCCAAATGGACAATGACTACAAGCATCCTTCCAAAGTTGTGGCAAAATGGCTTAAGGACAACAAAGTCAAGGTATTGGAGTGGCCATCACAAAGCCCTGACCTCAATCTTATAGAAAATGTGTGGGCAGAACTGAAAAAGCGTGTGCGAGCAAGGAGGCCTACAAACCTGACTCAGTTACATCAGCTCTTTCAGGAGGAATGGGCCAAAATTCACCCAACTTATTGTGGGAAGCTTGTGGAAGGCTACCCGAAACGTTTGACCCAAGTTAAACAATTGAAAGGCAATGCTACCAAATACTAATTGAGTGTATGTAAACTTCTGACCCACTGGGAATGTGATGAAATAAATAAAAGCTTAAATAAATCATTCTCTCTACTATTATTCTGACATTTCACATTCTTAAAATAAAGTGGTGATCCTAACTGACCTAAGACAGGGACTTTTTACTAGGATTAAAAGTCAGGAATTGTGAAAAACTGAGTTAAATGTATTTGGCTAAGGTGTATGTAAACTTCCAACTTCAACTGCATTTATACAGTAACAATTCCCTGTCTTACGTCAGTTAGGATCACCACATTTTTTTTCTCTTCATACTGTACAATATATATTTTGTCTTTAAAGATGTACAGTGGGGAAAAAAAGTATTTAGTCAGCCACCAATTGTGCAAGTTCTCCCACTTAAAAAGATGAGAGAGGCCTGTAATTTTCATCATAGGTACACGTCAACTATGACAGACAAAATGAGAAAACAAATCCAGAAAATCACATTGTAGGATTTTTAATGAATTTATTTGCAAATATGGTGGAAAATAAGTATATGGTCAATAACAAAAGTTTCTCAATACTTTGTTATATACCCTTTGTTGGCAATGACACAGGTCAAACGTTTTCTGTAAGTCTTCACAAGGTTTTCACACACTGTTGCTGGTATTTTGACCCATTCCTCCATGCAGATCTCCTCTAGAGCAGTGATGTTTTGGGGCTGTCGCTGGGCAACACAGACTTTCAACTCCCTCCAAAGATTTTCTATGGGGTTGAGATCTGGAGACTGGCTAGGCCACTCCAGGACCTTGAAATGCTTCTTACGAAGCCACTCCTTTGTTGCCCGGGCGGTGTGTTTGGGATCATTGTCATGCTGAAAGACCCAGCCACGTTTCATCTTCAATGCCCTTGCTGATGGAAGGAGGTTTTCACTCAAAATCTCACAATACATGGCCCCATTCATTCTTTCCTTTACACGGATCAGTCGTCCTGGTCCCTTTGCAGAAAAACAGCCCCAAAACATGATGTTTCCACCCCCATGCTTCACAGTAGGTATGGTGTTCTTTGGATGCTACTCAGCATTCTTTGTCCTCCAAACACGACGAGTTGAGTTTTTACCAAAAAGTTATATTTTGGTTTCATCTGACCATATGACATTCTCCCAATCCTCTTCTGGATCATCCAAATGCACTCAAGCAAACTTCAGACGGGCCTGGACATGTACTGGCTTAAGCAGGGGGACACGTCTGGCACTGCAGGATTTGAGTCCCTGGCGGCGTAGTGTGTTACTGATGGTAGGCTTTGTTACTTTGGTCCCAGCTCTCTGCAGGTCATTCACTAGGTTCCCCCGTGTGGTTCTGGGATTTTTGCTCACCGTTCTTGTGATCATTTTGACCCCACGGGGTGAGATCTTGCGTGGAGCCCCAGATCGAGGGAGATTATCAGTGGTCTTGTATGTCTTCCATTTCCTAATAATTGCTCCCACAGTTGATTTCTTCAAACCAAGCTGCTTACCTATTGCAGATTCAGTCTTCCCAGCCTGGTGCAGGTCTACAATTTTGTTTCTGGTGTCCTTTGACAGCTCTTTGGTCTTGGCCATAGTGGAGTTTGGAGTGTGACTGTTTGAGGTTGTGGACAGGTGTCTTTTATACTGATAACAAGTTCAAACAGGTGCCATTAATACAGGTAACGAGTGGAGGACAGAGGAGCCTCTTAAAGAAGAAGTTACAGGTCTGTGAGAGCCAGAAATCTTGCTTGTTTGTAGGTGACCAAATACTTATTTTCCACCATAATTTGCAAATAAATTCATTAAAAATCCTACAATGTGATTTTCTGGATTATTTTTTCTCAATTTGTCTGTCATAGTTGACGTGTACCTATGATGAAAATTACAGGCCTCTCAACTTTTTAAATGGGAGAACTTGCACAACTGGTGGCTGACTAAATACTTTTTTTCCCCCACTGTATGTCCATAGATGCAACATACCAAATGTGTTGCAGATCGGTCCAGCGGTTCTGGAGAAGAAGACGTTTGATGGTTGCGCTATGGGGCCAATAGGCAGTAGTGTTACAAAACATTATATACTTATCTACACACAAATAGAATAAACAATACATGCCAGCTCATTGGCTTATAGCAGCAATGTAACTCATCCTAGGGAAATGTACCCAAATGGTCTCACTGTGTGTAACAGCTTGAAACCCGGCAAGGCTGCTTGCAGTTATATTTTGATTTATTCTTAGCTATTCCCAGTTTTATGTTTTCTGTCTCAGTTATCGTCATGTTTGTTATATTTGTTTTACATAATGTACTTATTGTACAGTTTTCCCCAGCTTGATTTCACCTCCTGTATAAACACCCTAATCCTGAGTTTGAACCATACCAATCTGTGTGCCTCCTCTCTGAAACCTCCACCGAAAGAGCACCTCAGTTACACACTCCAAGAGGTAGGTACTGGAGTTATGCCAACACCACTGTGAACATTAACTGTATACTCCGAGTACGGTCGGGCCTGGTTGGTCCCTGGATTGGAGACTACCTATGGAAATCTGGTTGGTACTGAAAGTGGTGTTGGAGGGGGAAGTGTACCAAAAAATTTCTGCAGCATTGAAGGTCCCCAAGAACACAGTGGCCTCCATCATTCTTAAATGGAAGAAGTTTGGAACCACCAAGACTCTTCCTAGAGCTGGCTGCCCGGCCAAACTGAGCAATCGGGGGAGAAGGGCCTTGGTCAGGGAGGTGACCAAGAACCTGATGGTCACTCTGACAGAGCTCCAGAGTTCCTCTGTGGAGATGGGAGAACCTCCCAGAAGGACAACCATCTCTGCAGCACTCCACCAATCAGGCCTTTATGGTAAAGTGGCCAGACGGAAACCACTCCCCAGTAAAAGGGACATGACAGCCAGCTTGGAGTTTGCCAAAAGGCACCTAAAGACTCTCAGACCATGAGAAACAAGATTCTCTGGTCTGATGAAACCAAGATTGAACTCTTTGGCCTGAATGCCAAGCGTCATGTCTGGAGGAAACCTGGCACCATCCCTACGGTAAAGTATGGTGGTGGCAGCATCATACTGTGGGGATGTTTTTCAGCGGCAGGGACTGGGAGACTAGTCAGGATCGAGACAAAGATGAACGGAGCAAAGCACAGAGAGATCCTTGATGAAAACCTGCTCCAGAGCGCTCAGGACCTCAGACTGGGGCGAAGGTTCACCTTCCAACAGGACGACGACCCTAATCACACAGCCAAGACAAATCAGGAGTGGCTTTGGAACAAGTCTCTGAATGTCCTTGAGTGGCCCAGCCAGAGTCCGGACTTGAACCCGATCGAACATCTCTGGAGAGACCTGAAAATAACTGTGCAGCATCGCTCCCCATCCAACCTGACAGAGCTCAAGAGAAGAATGGAAGAAACTCCCCAAATACAGGTGTGCCAAGTTTGTAGCGTCATACCCAAGAAGACTCGAGGCTGTAATTGCTGCCAAAAGTGCTTCAACAAGGTACTGAGTAAAGGTTCTGAATACTTATGTGAATGTGATATTTCGGTTTTTTGTTTTTAATAAATTAGCAAAACTTTCTAAAAACCTGTTTTTGCTTTGTCATTATGGGGTATTGTGTGTAGATTGATGTGGAAAAAGTCAAGGGGTCTGAATACTTTCCGAAGGCACTGTACTTAGAGTATCAATATGTATAGTGTGAAATAAAAAAACTCAACTGAATTTAAACATGGTTTTTCCCTACACAGAGAAAATCTTACCTACAATATGTTATCCACGTATATTAAGACCAGAAAACAGTGTATCCTGTGCATCAGATTAAGTTATGGAAATAAATGCTCTGGATTTGTCAGTCCAGTGGTGACCCATAGACCTCCACCTCACACAGGGTCAGGTGTTCACTTCTTCCTGAAATGACCACATTGATGTATTGTGCCTCCATCCCGTTACACTGGAACACGCTGGAGAAGTCCACTATTACACCAGGGGAATCAACATGTGCAATACAACAACACCATCAGATGGTTCAAAATATATTTTAGACCTCAAACATTGGGTCTTAGTGGAAGAAAAACAAACCAAAAATGTAATAAATGATTTAATAAAGAAAACATTTTGAATGTAAACAAGAAAATGAGTGGATTTTATATTCTCATGCAATTCAATCTCATACTGTATACAAAAACAGCGTTTCAGGTGAATGTAATCCTTGGCAGGTTGCAAGGAACTAGCAAGCCATGGTTGTATCGTGAGTACTGATTTATCAAACCAGCTGTGCTCCGTACACTTCCACCTCACACAGAATCAGGTACTCTCTTCTGTCTGGAATGACCACATTGACATATCGTCCTTCCATGCCGTTACACTGGAAGGTGCTGGAGAAGCCTGCTGGGATAGAGGAGATCACAGCACACCTGCAGGATGCAAAATAAATGGATCTGAATGGATCTGAATCTGATTTAGAACAGCAGTAAGAGCAATAACTTTGGCCAATTAACCTTGAACCCAGCTGAATACTATTCTCTCACCAGTGTTCGGGAAGCTACTCTAAAAATATAGTTTACCAAGCTACTGATTACTTCACAATGGAAGAAATTAAGCTACACTAAAGCTACCCTTAAGAAAAAGATAGTTACTTTGCAAAAGTAGTTCACTACATCCAAACTACTTTGTGAAAATTATGATATCTAAATTCGAAATGTCATAGACTACAAATTGTAAGAACAAATCACTTTGGGGTCATATGTTAACAGAATGTGTAGTTTAGCCTGCTAAACAAAAATGATGTTTCAAGTGAGATTTAAACAGGTCTGATGCTGAAAAAGAAAGGGAATTCTTCACCCATATTTACTTTTCTTTTTACAAAATAAGTAGTGTGTAGTTCTAGTAGTTGGCTACACCGCAAAAAAAAGTATTAACTACTGAAAACACTACCAAGATTTGAATTTAGTTCAACTACCACCAGGCTATTGCAAAATGTAGTTTAATTACTAGTTGAACTACATCTAGTTCAGTACTTCCCAACACGGTCTCTCACACAGTGTAGTATCTATGGACTTAAAGTCCCATACTTCACCTGGGATTGTTGTTGCCATTGTTGTTGTCCAGGGAGATTCCAATACGTATCTCAGCACCATTCAGTCTGCTGGGAATTATGTCTAAGTTATTGGTGATGGTGACAGAGAACACTTTGTAGGTCTTCAGAAGGTCCACCCTCCACCAGGGGTTCAGTTCAACTTCAGTGTGGGTGCAGGAGCCATGTGCCCAACGGCCATCACGGTTCCCGTCAATGGCATTGTACGCAGATCCAAATTTATGAAGTGAAGATTGGGTGGCTTTTCCCTTCAACGACACATTCTCTCCTGGACACAATAGCAGGACATTATACTTTGTTTACTGGTCACTATATTCATATTTTGTTTCTAAAGAAGCTAGACCATGAGTGTTGCAGATGTTGCTGAAGATAAATGAAAATACATTTAAGAAAACGGAGTCCTACCAGTTGAAGAATGGTACCCATACACCTCCACTTCACAGAGAGTTAGAATTCTGTTCTTGCCTGGTAGAACCACAGTCACATAACGTCCTTCTACACCTGATGTCCACCTCAGAGTGAGAGATCTACCTGCTGGAATGGATTGAATGACCCCAGCCCTGAAGAGAAATAATAAGTTATCCTAAAGGAAGAGTCTGCAATAGAACAGTAGAGTGCACTCTTAGAAAAAAATGTGCTATCTATAACCTAAAAGGGTTATTCAGCTGTCCCCATAGGAGAATCCTTTGAAGAACCCTTTTTGGTTACAGGTATAACCCTTTTGGTTCTAGGTAGAACCATTTTGGGTTCCATGTAGAACCCTTTCCACAGAGGATTCTACACGGAACCTAAAAGGGTTATATCTGGAACCAAAATGGATTCTACCTGGAACCAAAAAGGGTTCAACTTATGGGGACAGCCGAAGCACCCTTTTGGAACTCTTTTTTTCTAAGAGTGTACACTTACCATACTGTACACATTGAACCATATCAGATTATTACTATATTCAAAGAAATAGAACAAAGCATGTCTAATTATCTATCTGTCTTTACATGATTGTGTAGACATACATCTAGATTTTGTGATGTGTGTGATCAAAATGTAATGTCATCAAAGAAACACACAGTGTGGAACCCTGACTGAATATGTGTCTTACAGGGGGTTGCGAACACCATGGTCCAGTAAGGAGTTTCCTATGCGGATCTCAGCCCCATCGAGCCGCTCAGGAGCTTCATTTCTGTTGGTGACTATGATAGATGTGATAATGTACACACCAAGCAGGTCCACTCTCCACCAGGGGTTCGTCTGAGTCTCAGTGGCAGTGCAAGACCCAGCCATGAAATTTGACTCACGGTTCCCATCAATGGCATTTGATGCAAGACTATAACCTGTGTATGCGTTATTCACCACATACGACTGGGTTGCCTTTCCACGTAAGGCAATGTTTTCTGCAGGGAGATTTAAACAATTAGCATTCAAGTTTTGTATTACAAGCAACATTATGTGGACAAATGAAGGAAAGTTAGTACTTGTCATTTGATCTGTGTGTTAAATACCCATGCCTTGGTAGTCTGACATTTGTCGTATCGGGTGAATGGTGGCAATTATTGCTGTCAACAAAGAGTCCGCTCAAGCTGCACCGTGTTAGAGGCTTTTATTAAAATCACGAGGTTACAGCATAAGTTACAGACCCGCGGTGTCCGGAGAACGGCTTCCCAGATTGCCATGGCCGTTCTGACTTTCTTCTTCGTTTAACCCCTATTTATAAACAATGCAAAAAGATGGGTGGCTCCCTCTTCTGGCCAATCACCAGTCTCCCCTGTCTACAACACTCTTCCTGTCTGTTGTATGTGACATTACACTAAAACATTCCCTCTTGATACTAAAATGAACATTCTTTCAGTTCCACTTAAAAACATTTAACACCATCATAATCTCAATACACTACACATTCTTATGGTGTCAGTGACATTTATATGTTATTAATCAATCTGTTTACCTGGGGCAACAACAGCACAAAGGAGACCTGGCACTCCCAGTACGAGGTGGAGTATCACCTTTCTTATCATTCTGTAGGCACTGTGAAATCAAATAAACTGGCTTTTTTTAAAGTATGGAATCCAATTGCATTAATTCATTTAAGTAAGGTGAACTTACTGTATGTATCCGGAGTCTGATGATCAACTCAGATTTGAGTTCATGAAACACAAAAATATGCCTTATGGTTACTTATTTATTTCTAGTTCAGTGTACTAAAATAAAGTATATAAAACTCCCAAATATCATCTGATGACTTGCTAGATAAATTATCCAATCATATTTAACTTTGACATACTGGGTAAATGATAACCTCCTCATGGCTGAACGCAGCAGCATTATCTCACCAATCAACAGCAAGTGTGCTGGAGCGGAATATGTGCAATGGTATCAAATAAATACATCAAACACATTGTTTCCATTTGTTCGATGCCATTCCATTCGCTCCATTTCAGCCATTATTATGAGCCGTCCTCCCATCAGCAGCCTCCACTGCCACATACCCACTTATTTTCCAGTGGGCATTGCTTATACTCAACTCTAAATCCCCACTGATATGTATCAAAGTAGTGTAGTGGAAGTATACACTGTATCAACTAATAAGGCTAATGGAACAGATTAGAATGTTTAGCTTAAAATGTTGATAAACAATTTTTTCTTCACATTTTAGGCACAGCAATGTACACAAGTTGGAAGGCCTACGCGTGAATGTTCCAAAATGCAATTGCAGGAAAACACCATTCTAAAATGTGCACCACATATGTGAGCGGCTTCATGGACAGAGATGGAAATATCCATTTGAAATTTAGAAAGAGGGGGGATTTAAAGATGCAACTCTGGGGTTGGGCTGCTAATATGACTAGAATAATGCCTTTGGCTGCTAGACAATAAAATAAAGTTGAAAGAAAACCAATAGAACAGGAGAACGCATATGAGTAAGTCTTTATAAAAATCATTGCCCGTTTCTATGGTGGGATTATGGCTATAGGCTACTTTGAAGCAAGGTAAGACATGCCTCATAATATGATGTAAAACGTCCAGGTCGCTATTCAACATGAGATTAATTTTAATTTCCAAGGTGAATCAACCAGTAAGTAATTTACTGTACAACATTTTCAGATAGCCTATATCAAACCCTTACGCAGTAATCACCTACTCGTTTCACAATTGTACCGAAACGTCCTGTTTCCATCACAGCTGTCGTGATGATTTTTTATATGGTATGACTTTACTCACACGAAAACTGTGGATGGAAACGTGGTCATGGGCACTGTTTACCCCATGGTGTAGACCTTTTGGCATTATTCATTTCAAGGTAGTTAGGTAGTATTCACTTCAAGCCTACTTTAGAGTGTTGATTTTTTATCTTCTTGTTTTATTAAGTACAATTAAAATACACATTATGTAAACAAATTAACATCACTACTATTATGTCCAAATAAGGGTAAAGGCATTCAATGGACTACTGGTGGATTCTGTCATATTCTCTTACCTTATGAATGCAGCTGGTTAATAATTTATTATGTTTATGGTTCTTCAAACTTTGTTTGCCATGTGCTATGATATGAGGCCGGCAAGTAATAAAGCCTCAAGCAATAAAGTCATCTGCAGTCATCCCGACCATAACTTCGGGCCCTTATAATTTCGAGTAGAAGATAGTGTTACAACTTCAGAGGGAACAGGCTATGGCAAAGAGTGGATTGTTGTTCAAAGGACGAAGGAGCGCATATTGCCCAATTTATTTAGCTATTTACATACTACAAGCACAAACAACCAAACACACAATGGAAACTTTCCAGATTTCACCTTTAATTAATTCGGTCCCGCTTTAAATGACATGCAGCTTATAAAGGTTTCATAAAGCCTTCATAAATCCTTCATAAAGACTACTACATAAATGTGTTACACATCATCTATAACCATATGTCATGCTTTATAAAGGGTTCATACATCTGGCATAACTGTTTGACATAACCACCAATGTCAAATATGATATAAACCTGTGCTTTATAAAGGTTGGCATAAGAACCACTTAATAAAGACCTTATGAATCATATTAAATTGAGGCTTCACAAAACATTTATAACCCTGTCATACATCTTGGTAGAGCATTGCAACGCCAGGATATTGGGTTCGATTCCCGGGACCATCCCATACGTAAAAATTTATTCACGCATGACTGTAATTTGCTTTCGATAAAAGTTTCTGCAAAATGTTATATACTAGATCATATTTCACTAAAACATTTATAGAATGGCCCAACCTCTTTCCCTCTTGGGTACATAGTCAATATTGGACCTGACCTCAACTCCCCACAAAATGCTGTGCTGCAGGAGAACACAGACTCCAAAGTGCAGTCATGCACAGCAAAAAACATTGGTAGGGCCTTTTATAATCCTATTTTTTTTTTTTTTTTTTTTTTTTTAAGAGCAAATATAATTTTATTCCTGGAAAGAAATGTTTTAGATACAGCAAAGGAATGAGAATGATGTAATAACATGGGGATGTGGAGTATAACAAACATCTGATTGTTTAGTGCCTATTGAAGAATGTAAAGAAGTGAAAATTATGCAATCATAAAAAACACACGTTTTTTATTTTTTGCCTATTTCAGTTTTTTCCCAAATTCAGTTTTCTTGGTTTTGTTTTTCCAGGTTTCGGATTTCCCCCATTTTTTCTGGTTACCCCAGTTTTGGGAAAAATCTAAGAAACTTAGATTTTTGAGTGTAGTTGCCCTTTAATTCAGTGAGCATGCCCTGCATTGTTGTTTGGTTAGCAGGTTTTCTGTAGTGCAGTAAGCACTACAGAAAATGTGATTGGGCCGCCAATGGAATGGGTGGAGTAAAAGGCCGGCCACGCGCCGTATAATTTAGAGCCCCATGAAATGACACCATATATACATTATATTGAGTATTCCCTACAAAACTTTTACTGCTGCACCCAGAATATTTCTTGCTCTAAGCCAATATGTATTACATATACAGTGATTCGCATTGGGGGCATTTATTTGACCTTGGAACATGTTTTAAAACCCATATTTAATGCAAACGTCACTTAAATATCAACAAATATGAATCATTGTTAATGTTTAGATAATTATTTGTCATATATCATGAATAGTTATTGACACTTTTCTGTTATTACATGGGGGACTTTTATTTTGAGAATTTCAGAAATTCCGTGACTCTGGAAGTCCTTTTTTAGTGTTGCTGATGAGATGCTGATCATGTGATGAGTTCGCAAATCAAATGCCCCACTTGTGCTGCCACTGGACAGCGAAAAACAATCATGTTTATTTATTGTAGTTAGTTTGTACTAGTTTGTACTAGTTACATGTTGAGATTACATACTGTAGCTACCTCAATCATTATTTCAAAAATAATTGGTGACTTCACAGCAATTGCTAGCTAGCCGAAATATAGTTAGCTAGCAGGCTCAGCTAAATACACATCCCTTAGATACAGCTACAGTATGTCTCATAGTTACGTCATGAGATTTGTAAATGAAAGAATAATATAATAATATTAATTTAATGGAGTTTCCCATCTTCACATTTAGAGTTTCTGGTACGGCACAGATATGCCCTTATCCAGATGGTGTGACAACGGCATTTCCTAACAGACCTATTAACTTTATTTGTTGTTACTTTAAGGTTGGAACCAACAAGCAGTATCTCCAGCAAGAAGGGAGGCAAGAACCATTCGTCCACCAGCTCAGGGACAAGCCACACTATTCACAGCCCTGTGTAATGTTCAATGTAATCGCATTGCTGGACTTTTTGAAACATCAAATAAAAAGAAATGTATGGTTTAGACACTTGTTTTAGCTGTTAGTGACAATTCCCTAAGTGTTAATACATTTGTGTTTACATCATTGAGCCATTATGTACACTACAGGTCAAACATTTTAGAACACCCACTCATTCAAGGGTTGTTCTTTATTTGTACTATTTTTTACTTTGAAAGTTTCTTCAAGTGCAATCGCAAAAACCATCAAGCGCTATGATGAAACTGGCTCTCATGAGGACCGCCACAGGAAAGGAAGACCCAGAGTTACCTCTGCTGCAGAGGATAAGTTCATTAGAGTTACCATCCTCAGAAATTGCAACCCAAATAAATGTTTCACAGAGTTCAAGTAACAGACACATCTCAACATCAACTGTTCAGAGGAGACTGCGTAAATCAGGCCTTCATGGTCGAATTGCTGCAAAGAAACCACTACTAAAGGACACCAACATGAAGAAGAGACTTGCTTGGGCCAAGAAATACGAGCAATGGACATTAGACCGTTGGACATTTTTGTCTTTGTGAGACGCAGAGTAGGTGAGCGGATGATCTTCGCATGTGTGGTTCCCACAATGAAGCATGGAGGAGGAGGTGTGCTGGTGTGGGGGTGCTTTGCTGGTAACACTGTCAGTGATTTATTTAGAATTCAAGACACACTTAACCAGCATGGCTACCACAGCATTCTGCAGCGATACGCCATCCCATCTGGTTTACGCTTAGTGGGACTGTAATTTGTTTTTCAACAGGACAATGACCCAAAACACACCTCCAGGCTGTGTAAGGGCTATTTGACCAAGGAGAGTGATGGGGTGCTGCATCAGATGACCTGGCCTCCACAATCACCCGACCTCAACCCAATTGAGATGGTTTGGGATGAGTTGGACCGCAGAGGGAAGGAAAAGCAGCCAACAAGTGCTCAGAATATGTGGGAACTCCTTCAAGACTGTTGGAAAAGCATTCCTCATGAAGCTGGTTGAGAGAATGCCAAGAGTGTGCAAAACTGTCATCAAGGCAAAGGGTGGCTACTTTGAAGAATCTCAAATATAAAATATATTTTGATTTGTTTAACACTTTTTTGGTTAATATATGATTCCATATGTGTTATTTCATAGTTTTGATGTCTTCACTATTATTCTACAATGCAGAAAATAGTAAAAATAAAGAAAAACCCTTGAATGAGTAGTTGTGTCCAAACTTTTGACTGGTACTTAATGTGCTATAAATGACCAAATGGGTCTGACTTTATAGTAAGTACAGCATCATATGATACAAGGCATTTATGTATGTGTTATAAATGACCAAAGGGGTCTGACTTTAAATTATGTACAGCATCATGCGAAGGTGTCTCATTTCAAACTAAGTATTACAGGACACTACATAAAGTGTCAATAAATAGGTTATTAACATTCTGCTGATTTATGAAGTTTCTGTCATGATCCACAGGTTACTGTAGTGTGTGAGAGGCTTTTAAATGGGATGATGGACCTGCAAAGCTTGCGTTTGTGTGTCAGAACCAAGATGATTTGGAGTAGTCCAACCTGAGACTACCGCACCAGATTTCCCTCTTCTGTTCCCATGCTGGAGACCAGGGCTTGATTACAACATGTTACAATGGTGCTAACATTTTGTGGCTGATCTTTCAGTGGGGGAGTGGGTGAATGTGTCAAAGACTTGACTGGGTCCAGCACCGCGCGGTAAGGCTCGTTTTTGTTGTCTGGATGTTTGTCTTCTGAAGAACATGTAACTTGGTTCCAGAAGAAAGACACTTTCAATTTCTTTAGGTTGGGGGCTTTCATCAAGGTAAGTGTTTCTTGGTGTAACGTCATCCCCAGGCTATTGCACACACAGCACACATAAGCCTGGGATATCAACCATTTAAAGTTGTGTGATGGAAAATGTTATGTTGGTGCTTTTCTATTGATCAATTTCTATGTTCTATGTTTGTGCTTTTCCATAAACCAATTTCTGTGTTCATGCAAGTGACTGATTGAACGAATCCTCACTATCCAGTGTCTGCAATTTGACAGTACGCCCAGAACCTTCTTTAGAGAAAGGGATATCTCAGTTTCAAAGTCTCAGCTTAGAGAGAAGAAGCCTCGTGAGGTATTGGTCTGTCACATTCATGACCCAGAATTGGTCGGTCACATGAATGAAGCAAACATGAATGATTCATTAATTATGAATAAGCTAAATCATGCAAATATGGCTTGTCAGTTTATAAGGGAACTAACGGGACTGCCCCGTTAGAGCTTCTGACTGACGTTCACTATGGTGCATTAAGTTTGTTGGAACCTCTCCAGCGCGCTGACAATAAACAATGATTAATTTAAGATTGACTTTGAGTGTCCCTGTGTAAGAATTTCCACGACAATTTGGCATCATGGACTAGATGATTGATTCTGCCTGCGGAGCTTTCCAGTGGGGGTCTGCGTGGAAAACAGGCAGCACATTTTATGAAGCGTGAGGGAAATGACCAAAACATGACCAAAAGATGACGAGACCCAATAAACAACAACACTGCCTGTTAAATCAAAAACTAATCAAATTAGAATTACAACTCTTGATAACTCCATAAGGAAATAATTGTATCCCATAAGGTAATGGTAAAATAGACTAGAGACAGGTGTCCCTCATTCAGAGGCAGCACGCTCTCTCTGTCCTTCTTGTGATCCGAAATACACATAGGACTATTGATGAATTATAAACTTATTCTAATTATTAGTGTTACCATAGCCAATTTAAATCTCACCCAATGTCTCCAGTCTTTCTAGTGAGGGTGATCTGGCCTCACCAGGAAGTGACCTTCTGAGCATTTGGGCGGAAGTGTTTGGGAACGAGATTAGGTGTAATGTGACTAACATGACTTTAGAGCGTTTGCCATCCTTCAGCATGTCACCCTTTATAAAGCACATGTTTACATCATATTCGACCTAGTGGGTTATGTCACATTTGACATTGGCGATTATGTCACACAGTTATGCCACATTTATGAACCCTTTATAAAGGATGACATACGGTCATAGATGCTTTGTAACAGATTTATGTAGTGCTTATGAAGGCATTATGAAGGCTTTACGAAGCCTTTATCATCTGAACGTCATTTAAAGTGAGACCATTAATTCTAACATAATAGCATTCGTATTACAGCTTTACATGTTTTTCTTGTTATTAATGATAACCATCTAACCAATAATTAGGCTAAAAGTTTTACAAAAAATGTTGGCCAATTTATACCCAAACGTCCAAAAACAGTGTGCAAAAAGAACTTCCAGAATAGTTTTTGTATACTGAAAGTAAATACACATTTTTGATAATTAACATAGTGAAAGTATACAAAAAATGTTTAATTGTTTTCTGTAAGACAATACAGCCCCCAAAACATTGCAGGGTGCTGTTAAGACTTTATGATCTGATTTAGTTACATGTAGGCCCAGTCCCATCCAGGGGTGACCCGTACACCTCCACCTCACACAAGGTCAGGTACTCCTTCCTCCCTGGAATGACCACGTTGACATATCGACCCTCCATGCCATTACACTGGAAGGTGCTTGAATAGCCACCTGGGATAGAGGAGATCACAGCACACCTGCAGGATAAAAGATAAACAAACTACTATATCAACTTCTGCTCAATTTCAAATTGATATCTAGCCGCTATCTCTAGCCGCCCATCTGCAGTTCAAACAATAACAAAGCGGCACCCCGCAACTGTTTTGGTAAAAAAAACTGAGGGATGAGGCTAGATTAATGTAACCTCTTTCAAAGCTATGGATGCAAGTACTGACCAACCATGATTCAAAACAGTGTTTTGAGACTATACCGTGTCAATTTACATCTACATTGTTTACAAACATTGGAGTAAAACAAGTTTATATTTTGGGTTCTGAACTAAGCTCATGAGATATTTATGAGCTATATACTTCAACAATCAATGGGTATAAAATCATTAATTTAAAAGTCAAAAAATGGATGTACCATTCGCAGATTGCCCATTTAAGGTACCTGGTAAGTACCTTAGCCAGGATAAATGTACGAATATGGTTATAGTTCCAACTTGGGTCCTGATTGGCTAGGTTGGTTTTCCATCCTTTTTTGCTTAAACTAATCTTTAAAACCTATAAAAAGGACCTCAACTCTACTACAGTAATTCACCTGGGATTGTTGATGCCGTTGTTTGCCAGGGAGTTTCCAATGCGAATCTCAGCTCCATTGAGTCTGCTGGGAACAGTGTCGACTGTGTTGGTAATGGTGATGGAGAACACTTTGTAGGTCTTCAGAAGGTCCACCCTCCACCAGGCGTTCATGTCCTCGAGAGTGTGGGTGCAGGACCCTCCTATCCAAATAGCGTTGCGGTTCCCGTCAATAAGCGTTGCTGGGCATGCAAACTCATACAAAGACTGTAATCATAGAGGTTACTTTAAGAAGAGTGGATAATGTTTAGACTATGATTACAGAGAATATATATATATATATTAATATAAGTTATTACCAGTTGGAGCAAGGTAGCCATAAACCTCCACTTCACAGAGTGTCAGAAGTCTTTGCTGGCCTGGTAGAACTACAGTCACATAACGTCCTTCAAAGCCTGGGTCAAAGTCCAGGGTGATAGAACTGCCAGCTGGCACAGAGGCAATTGTTTTAGCCCTGGAGAGAGAAATTGTTTTTTACTGACCTCTGTTAAGATACTGCATCATATACTATATAACTTTATTTAAACTAAATAAACAAGGCACAGGAGATGATATGCTGATGTCTACAACTGTGCCTCTGGTCTGGTGGTAACCTATGAGTGGGGTTGAATCTTTTCACCAGCATTGCTTGATTCTATCTGTCCTGCCTGCATGGGTTTGTATGTACAGTATGTCTGCTATTTATACTGTGGTCACTCTAATTTAACTCTTCAAGGATATAAACAGTAGCAACACATTGTATATACCATTTTTTTTAAACACAGTATCTTGACTCACAGAGGGTTATGACTGGCATTGTCCACTAAAGAATTTCCTATTCGTATCTCAGCCCCGTTAAGCCTCTCAGGAACAGCATCCCCTCTGTTGGTGATGATGACGGAGGTGACCATGTAGGTATCAAGCAGGTCCACTCTCCACCAGGGGTTAGTGGATTCATCAGTGGCAGTGCAGGACCCATGATGAAAATGTGAATCGCGGTTCCCATCAATGGCATTGGAGGCGTGACTATAACCGTGCCCTGGGTTCTCGATGAGGTCTGACTGTGTAGCTTTTCCACGCAAGGCAAGATTTCCTGCAGTGAAATATATAATTGAGTGAGTATAGAGGAGCAATTTTTAATGATGCAGTCAAAACAGAATAACATAGTTTTCTAATCTAAAATGTCATGGATTAAAGCATGACATTTGGTACAAACATTCCTCAGGTGATATGAACATCCTAGAAAGGGTGCTCATTGCAAACTTAACGAGGATGCGGAATTCAAAATGGCCACCGATGTAGACGGTAATGAATCTATAGTAGTAGATCTGTGCCAGCACAGAGGGATAGGCCAACAAGTGATACAGTAAGGTTGGCTTCTTAGCATTCATTGCAATGGTTATCAACTGTACCGCAGAAATGGAACGAAAATCATAGAAAATAGATTTTGTGGTGGCAGCTACAGAGAAGTATTTGGACATACAAGATTTTACTTCAGAAGAGTTACAGTGTGTGTTGAGTGGTGGTGTCCCGTCCTGCCAGGCTGTTGGCATGGTGCAGGAGCAGATAGGGTCAAAGTAGTGGAATGGGGTAATGGGTTTTTAATGAATGTAGGGTTAGTTGGAAGGGTGTTTTTACATATTATTATTATTATTATTAATAATATTTATTTTTATTTGCTTTATTTTGTATCACAAAGTAAAATTGATTTATGTCATAGTCCAGTTGGGGGTGGTAATGCAACATATTGGATGCCAACCGCCCTTAAACTCCAAAGAAGAAGATATATATATATATATATATATATATATATATATATATATATATATATATATATATACACTACCGGTCAAAAGTTTTAGAACACCTACTCATTCAAGGGTGTTTCATTATTTTTTATATTTTCTACATTGTAGAATAATAGTGAAGACAACAAAACTATGAAATAACACATATGGAGTCATGTAGTAACCAAAACAGGGTTAAACAAATCAATATATATTTTACAGTGGCTTGCGAAAGTATTCACCTCCCTTGGCATTTTTCCTATTTTGTTGCCTTACAACCTGGAATTTAAAATTGATTTTTTTGGGGGGTTGTATCATTTGATTTACACAACATGCCTACCACTTTGAAGATGAGAGATAAAAAAAATTTGTGAAACAAACAAGAAATAAGACAAAAAAACAGAAAACTTGAGCGTGCATAACTATTCACATCCCCAAAGTCAATACTTTGTAAAGACACCTTTTGCAGCAATTACGGCTGCAAGTCTCTTGGGGTATGTCTCTAAGCTTGGCACATCTAGCCACTGGGATTTTTACCCATTCTTCAAAGCAAAACTGCTCCAGCTCCTTCAAGTTGGATGGGTTCCGCTGGTGTACAGCAATCTTTAAGTCATACCACAGATTCTCAATTGGATTGAGGTCTGGGCTTTGACTAGGCCATTCCAAGACATTTAAATGTTTCCCCTAAACCACAAGGGTTGCTTTAGGTGTTTGCTTCGGTGCCTGCCCGGCGGGAGTGAACACTCGCGTCCCAGTCTCAAATCTCTGGAAGACTGAAACAGGTTTCCCTCAAGATTTTCCCTGTATTTAGCGCCTTACATTTTTCCTTCAATTCTGACCAGTTTTGCAGTCCCTGCCGATGAAAAACATCCCCACAGCATGATGCTGCCACCACCATGCTTCACTGTGGGGATGGTGTTCTCGGGGTGATGAGAGGTGTTGGGTTTGCGCCAGACATAGCGTGTTGCTTGATGGCCAAAAAGCTCAATTTTAGTCTCATCTGACCAGAGTACCTTCTTCCATATGCTTGGGGAGTCTCCCACATGGCTTTTGGCGAACACCAAACGTGTTTGCTTATTTTTTTCTTTAAGCAAGGGCTTTTTTCTGGCCACTCTTCCGTAAAGCCCTTCTCTGTGAAACGTACAGCTTAAAGTGGTCCTATGGACAGATACTCCAATCTCCGCTGTGGAGCTTTACAGCTCCTTCAGGGTTATCTTTGGTCTCTTTGTTGACTCTCTGAGAATTCCAAGAGTGTGCAAAGCTGTCATCAAAGCAAAGGGTGGCTACTTTGAAGAATCTCAAATATAAAATATATTTTGATTTGTTTAACACTTTTTTGGTTACTACATGATTCCATATGTGTTATTTCATAGTTTTCATGTCTTCACTATTATTCTATAATGTAGAAAATAGTAAAAATTAAGAAAAACCCTGGAATGAGTAGGTGTGTTCAAACTTTTGACTGGTACTGTATATATTTATCATAGTGATTCAGGATTAACATAAAAAAATAATGGTATGCCCCACCAACATCAGACAACTATACAGAAAACCTTAAAAAATGCTGAAATAAGTAGTAAAATCAATGATCAGAGAATAGTCAGATTAACTGACAACTAAAATAACAGTGCAGATGGCATTATTTTGCTAAGTGCATAATGTACAGTGGGGTCCAAAATTATATAATCTCTGTGGAACTGGTCATCTCTGTATACCCGTCGCAAGACCCACTGGTTGATGCTTATTTATTAAACCTTCTTAGGCTTCACTCCCCCCTATCTGATTTATCTACTGCAGCCCTCATCCTCCACATTCAACACCTGTTCTGACAGTCACATTCTGTTAAAGGTCCCCAAAGACTTTTAGAATAAGGCTGTAACGTAATAAAATGTGGAAAAAGTCAAAGGGTCTGAATACATTCCGAAGGCACTGTAACTCATAATATCATTAATAAATATAATACCATTTGAATTTTTAAAAAATCCATAAAGAATGTTTTTTTAAATCAATCAGTATATTTGAGTTTAACCATAATATTTGTTGTAATATTTGTTCTGTCTTTTCTGGAGGATAAAATTGAAATTGTAACCAGCTTTGTATGGCTTGTTTAAGAAAGGGCCATACTTTTAACAAACCTTCCCTGTTATTGGTAATGGTGAGAGATTAACATATCTTGGGGGCAGGGCTCTTGATTAACATTTTACATTGGTAGCACTGGTGCTCACAACTTTAAAAAGTTAGGAGCACAACATAACATTTAGGAGCACCAGAAAATAAGATTGTTTTAATTGATTGAGATATAGCCTATATTGGGCCTATATGAATGTCTAGCTACTTTTGTGCCCTATAAACTAATATTTTAACCCTATAAAGACATTGATTTATTATAAAAAGCTAAAATGTTGAGACAAAAACCTGTCATTGAAATTACAGTCATTTTTGAAATATTAGGTTTCTATATTGTGTAAAAGCACTACCTATTGAATTCATTGATTTCCCGAAGAAGCTATCCCTTTTCCTTTCTTTCTGTGCCCACAAATGTTTGTATATAGTGTTAATTCAGTAACCAGATTGTTAGCTAACTAGCTAATGATGTTACATGACTGAACAAGGTGTAAACAAATGCCCCGTGAGTTGTTTTGGGACATCTTGCCAAATGGTTTATGAATGTATAGCCAATTCATAATAGGAAGAAAAAGACGACAGTATGCACGGTAATATGAGAATATATTTTTACCTGTTTGTGCTAGAAACCTAGTTTTAGTTAGTTCAGTTTTCAATGTAGTAATGGTGCAACGATGACAGTAATGAATCTGTGCTAAAGTTTATCTCCAGTTCACTCAAAAACAGCGAAGCCTAGTCATTACAACAATTTGTATCTGGGTGATTATTTTTCTAGGCGCAGATTTCAAATGAAAATGACAGGTCGCACAGCAAAATATTTAGGAGCATATGCAACCAAAAATGGTCGCACTTTAGAGCCCTGCTTGGGGGTATGATCTTTACATTTACATTTTAGTCATTTAGCAGACGCTCTTATCCAGAGCGACTTACAGTTAGTGAATACATTTTTAAAAATATATATACTGGCGCCTCCCATGGAGTCTCCCGGTCGCGGCCGGTTCCGGCCATTTCCGCTCCCTCCACCCTGACGACTTGTGCGCCTCCCATGAGTCTCCCGTCCCGGCCGCTGCGGCCGGCCTCTGCGACCCATGAGTTCTGTACGGGCTGGTGACAGAGCCTGATTTCCCTGCACGGTGACCTGGATTCAGACCAGGATCTCTGGTAAACGGTGCTTGCCTGGTTGGGCAGAGCCGATTGAACCAGGATTCAGGCACAGTTAGCACTGCGATGCAGTGCCTTAGACCACTGCGCCACTCAG
>NW_025534245.1:98270-242278 GCF_020615455.1 Coregonus clupeaformis
GCTGCGACAGAGCCTGGATTCGAACCAGGATCTCTAGTGGCACAGTTAGCACTGCGATGCAGTGCCTTAGACCACTGCGCCACTCAGGATCTTTGATCCTCTGTAACTTTCTCACTCATCATTATTCACGATTCATTGAGGTTTACCCGTAATCATTGTAGCATCCACATTAATGTAGAAGTGTTTAGAAACATATATTCTTATTTGCAGGAAAAGAGACTCCAAAATGACACAATGCATTTACTATTCATGTCTATTGGGCACAAAATAATCTGAAAAAAAGTTTGATGTAGTCATTGTGTGCTAGGAATATGGGACCAAATACTAAACTTTTGACTACTTTATTTATAAGAATCAATCATTTTGACCCCTACCTTTTAGAGAAAGAAAGTATTACTTGTTAAACAAAAACTTTTTCTCTGAGCAATTGTAGTAGTTTTTAAGTGCCTAGTTGCTCAATGGTGCAGACAGTGGTAATGGCATCTTTACTTGCACAATTAAGTGTATCCAAAACCAGAAGCTCTGGACATTTATCCAGGAATGGAATCCCAATGCTTGAGATTGTGTTGCACAGTTGGCTACTTGTTTTTTGAATGTTTGCTTTTGTGATGAACTTTGCTCGTGTTCAAGATTTTGTTTTAAAAGGGGACTCTAAATTCAAAAGCTTAAATTCAAAATCAACCAGTAGTCTGGTCTGCTCAGGTCCTGCTACCATCCATCTCTGGAAGGCAGTGGGGTTCTCTGTTAGACCAATGGCTCCCCCTGTTCCTTTTTACCAGCTAATAGTTTTGCTCATGGGCCTGGTCAAGTGGCATGTATTAGGACTTGTTTTGTGTTTTTGGCAGGACCCAGAAGTCTGAGAATTCTTCTCTGATTTTAGCTGGTAG
The DNA here is from genome assembly GCF_020615455.1 of Coregonus clupeaformis. Taxonomy (NCBI): domain Eukaryota; kingdom Metazoa; phylum Chordata; class Actinopteri; order Salmoniformes; family Salmonidae; genus Coregonus; species Coregonus clupeaformis. The sequence continues at coordinate 99,158 of NW_025534245.1, forward strand.
AGCTTTCATGTCTCGAATGTGGATAGGAATCCACCTTGCGTAGTTTATTATGTCCAGTGCAAAGAACCAGGGTGTCAAGGCATCTTATCAACACAAAGACCAAAATCTCTAGTTCTGTGTGCACGGTCAGTCTTTCAAATTCAAGAACAAAGTTCCAGAGCCTCAAGGTTGGATACCTGCTTTCTGCTTTCCATGTATCAAAAGAAGAGCATGTGGACTCCAACAACCAAGCATCTTTCAGGAGTTTTGACAATGAAAGCAAAGTAAATTGATGACTGTGCCTGGTTTCGGTCAAGCGTGCTGCCTTCGAGAATGAGTCTGCTGTCCCTGAAATTGGCAACCCCAGCATGGGCATACCCAGCACCTTACAACTTTCCCTTTGTTTTTCTTTCAAAAGTAGTGTACTGGGCCTTTGCTACTCCTGTATTCAATATTGCAACCCCACAAAACTAGAATAGTCCCAGTAATACAAATGGCGTTGAAAAGAAGTCTAAAATACGTATTTTCCGGACATTGAAAATACCTATTTTCCAGACATTGAAAATATTATTTTCCAGACATTGAAAATATAATTTTCCGGACGTTGAAATCAGGTTCATTTTCGGTTCTGAATTAAAGTTGAAAATACATCATTTAGACATTTATGTTTGGGGCAAATCAAGACTGGTCCAGACCAGACAAAAACTGAACCAAACATAGACGTCTAGGATTAGTTCAGATTTGGTCCGGACCGGACCAAAAATCGATGTCCATGGACATTAAAATCAAGGCCGGTCCGAACCACCCCAAATCTGAACCGAACATAGACATCTATGTTTGAGCCAAATCAATGTCTGGAATGCACCAAAAAAAAGACTGCTGTCCTGTTTTTAGGATATGTTGTTTGTTAACGTGTCAGCACATTTTGTTTTGATTGGCAGCCATTTAGGTTACGCTATGATCGGAGAAACCTGCATGATCTAAAAAGTGTCTGTCTCATTGTATTTTCATACATTTTATCTCCAGCCTGTAGGCTACAGAAAAGGCCTCTTCAATCTGCCTCCATAGGCGGCTGTCTAATCCTACCTAATGAGCGTGACGGTCTTGCCTGTATTAACGGACCAATACAGCCCTCTGCAGTGCGGGAAACATTTTTTCTCATAAAAGTAGTGCACTTGGTCTTTACTTCTCCTGTATTGGCGGACCGATACAGACGTCTGCAGCGTGGGGAGAAATGTTTTTAGCCACATCCATAAGCTACATAATACAACTCCTTGGGTGTGTTGGCAATTTTTAAATTTGATAACATTATGTTTTTAACCTTTTGGACATTTGTTGAGGTGATTCAAACCACATTTGAGTGGTTTACAGGTTGAGTCGGGGTGTTTCCAGGCCAGTTCTGCCAGTTTACAAATACACAAGATTTGTTTTATACATGTACATGGCTACAAAAAGTCAACAGTAATATCACATTTCCAAAATCTGATTCCGTATTGTCAGCTATATTATGTAAAAAAAATGAAATAGTGGTGCCATGCCCCCATTTTTGGGCACCCCTTCTAATATCAACAACATATCTTCCCCCAGAAAGGATGCAGTGCCAATTGGGCCAATTGAGATATCGCATGTGACAAACAAATGTATGTTATCTTGTGTGACCACAGATTATCCATTATATTGACCAGATACTCAATTGGCTGCTCAGAAAATTCTTCAAAAATGGAAGGTGATTAACCTGGGTACCAGTCTCTTTAGCTAGTCCACTCCCTGTACTCCATGTCATGTGCCAAAGAAAAAACACCACAGATTTTGGTCCCAGTTATCCCTCTCACTTCGCTCTCTGGTGTGACTCACACATTTCAGTTCATTGCTATAGCTCCCACCTTGGGCCAATCAATGTAATTTTGTAAATGCCGGATCTCTATGGCAAGACGCATCATTCACACAAGTTTGTACAAAATCGGCCCAGTGGTGTCTGAGATATCGGGTGTGACTAACGAACGGACAGATGGACGGACGGACAGACGCAGACCGATCCACAGTCCCCTCCCCGATTTCATCGTTGGGGACAATTAATACATCCCAAAGAGCATCCCTACTAAATTTGATGCTTTAATCGGCTCCGTAACGCTTTCATCATTTTTTTACGCCAAGGCCCCGGACTGTGATCCTAGTACATAAATCTGCCTGTTGGTGTCATAAATACATTGACATATAATATAACCTCACGTTTCATAGTAAGAGACATTGACCTGTTAATCTACAGGGCATTATATCTCAACCTGGTCTCAGAGCATTTCGTATTATTCTGTATGTAAATGCATAACACACTTAGTATGATATGTTACAAATTTGCAAAACGTACAATATTTTAAAAATTAGCTAAACGTTTTATATGTTACGTATTTGCAAACTATGATATGTTCCGAATTTGCAAAATGTATGATATGTTACGAATTTGAAAAACGTATGATAAGTTACAAATACTAGCTAGGTGGCTAACATTAGCTAGCTCGCTAACGTTAGCTAGGCTAGGGGTTAGGCTTAGGAGTTAAGGTTAAGTTTAGGATTTAGGTTAAAGGGTTAAGGGAAGGTTTGGTCGAAACGGATTAATGTTAGGGTTAGCTAACATGTTAATGTAAGGTTGTGTAAGGCAGAAAGTATAATGTAATAGACAGCAATTCCAAATAGTATTAGATTGTAATATCCTCTTACCTTCACACTCAACAAAAATAAGGTCACTGTTGATGTAGGTAAAAGTTCTGTAGACAACTGAATCTGATTGATTAATTTATACCCAATGTCCGATGTCGTCTCCAAGGACATCCTCCTGATAATTTACCATACCATGATAACTAATCACCTGCACTACTGTGCCATAGTTTGACTTCCAGCACTACTTCAGTGCAATAAGACAGGTCTCAACCAGCTCCAGTGAATCATAATAATAATATGCCATTTAGCAGACACTTTTATCCAAAGCAACTTACAGTCATGTGTGCATACATTTTTTGTGTATGGGTGGTCCCGGGGATCGAACCCACTACCCTGGCGTTACAAGCGCCGTGCTCTACCAGCTGAGCTACAGAGGACCACATCATCAACAGGGCTGCTTGTATCATGACCGGGCATTTAAGGAGGGAACACAAGAGATACTTCTGCAAAATGCTGGAATCTAACCACTGACGGACAGGATCCGTTACAACACCCTAGTGACGTTTCTTTGGGACCATTATATACATCCTGACAACTGATAGACTGAATGTCTTGAGAACGTCCTAAAAACATATTTATCTGGTCCTCATTGACGTCCCAGGACCACAGAGGGAACTAGACAAAAGCCTCCTAGAGAACGTTTCCTTGTGACCGTCACACAACGTCCCGATGACAAGAACAAATAATGTGTTGACTTTTGTCTAGTAGAAGACTAATAATAATAATATGCCATTTAGCAGACACTTTTATCCAAAGCGACTTACAGTCATGCGTGCATACATTTTTGTGTTTGGGTGGTCCCGGGGATCGAACCCACTACCTTGGCGTTACAAGCGCCGTGCTCTACCAGCTGAGCTACAGAGGACTACAAGAACGGCCCTGCCTGCCCCAGGGCACCATGTGGGAGGGCTGCTAGCAGGTATTGGAGGACTTCATGCTCAAGAGGACTTTGTTGTTTGCTATGAGTAAATATGGGGGTTTATTTATTTTTGTGTGAAACATTTGCTTTGGGTGGATCCTTGTTGCAACCTGCCTGCTGGCCTGAACCGCTTAATGTGCCCCTTTGTTTATTTGGTTTGGATTGAATGCTTGTCTGATGATTTGATATGGAGATGAAGCATTCTCACTGAATTGTAAATAATTTTTCATGTGTTGAAACTTGATTACTGAAACGGTGACGACTGTAAACTATGCCCTATGAAAATAAATGTTACAAATATAGTTTTTGCCTCTGCCTGCTCAACTCAGACCTTAGAGCCTGTCACTTTTCCACCCTGTGACATAATCATTGAGATAAATAACTAAAACATTATTCCAATTTATGGCGATATACAGACAGTGTAATTGAATCATCAGGATATAGTGGTATGGAAGGGAATAACATGAGACATCTACACATGTTCAACTTGTAACAGAGTAGTTGTTAACATTACTACACATAGAATCTCAAGAGCATGTACAGGAGGAGGCAACATATTATATGTACAGTGCATTCGGAAAGTATTCAGAGCGCTTGACTTTTTCCACATTTTGTTACATTGCAGCCTTATTCTAAAATTGATTAAATTGTTTTTTTTCTTCCCCCTCATCAAGCTACACACAATACCCCAAAATGACAAAGCAAAAACAGGTTTTTAGAAATGTCAAAAATGTAAAAGCTGAAATATACATTTACATCAGTATTCAGATCTTTTACTCAGTGCTTTGTTGAAGTACCTTTGGCAGCGATTACAGCCTTGAGTCTTCTTGGATATGACGCTACTAGCTTGGCACACCTGTATTTGGGGAGTTTCTCCCATTCTTCTCTGCAGATCCTCTCAAGTTCTGTCAGGTTGGATGGGGAGCGTCGCTGCATAGCTATTTTCAGGTCTCACTATAGGGATGGTGCCAGGTTTCCTCCAGACGTGACACTTGGCATTCAGGCCAAAGAGTTCAATCTTGGTTTCATCAGACCAGAGTATCTTGTTTCTCATGTTCTGAGAGTCCTTTAGGCGCCTTTTGGCAAACTCCAAGCGGGCTGTATGTGCCCTTACTGAGGAGTGGCTTCCGTCTGGCCACTCTACCATAAAGGCCTGATTGGTGGATGCTGCAGAGATGGTTGTCCTTCTGGAAGGTTCTCCCATCTCCACAGAGGAACTCTGGAGCTCTGTCAGAGTGACCATCGGGTTCTTGGTCATCTCCCTGACCAAGGCCTTTCTCCCCTGATTGCTCAGTTTGGCCGGGCTGCCAGCACTAGGAAGAGTCTTGGTGGTTCCAAACTTCTTCCATTTAAGAATGATGGAGGCTACTGTGGTCTTGGAGACCTTCAATGCCGCAGAAATGTTTTGGTACCCTTCCCCAGATCTGTGCCTCGACACAATCCTGTCTCGGCGCTCTACGGACAATTCCTTCGACCTCATGGCTTGGTTTTTGCTCTGACATGCACTGTCAACTGTGGGACCTTATATAGACAGGTGTGTGCCTTTCCAAATCATGTCCAATCAATTGAATTTCCCGCAGTTGGACTCCAATCAAGTTGTAGAAACATCTCAAGGATTATCAATGGAAACAGGATGCACCTGAGCTCAATTTCAAGTTTCATAGCAAAGGGTCTGAATACTTATGTAAATAAGGTATTTCAGTTTTTTCTTTTTTATAAATTTGCAAAAAAATCTAAAATGCTGTTTTCGCTTTGTCATTATGGGGTATTGTGTGTAGATTGATGAGGAAAATGTTTTATTGAATACATTTTAGAATATAATATAATATAATATGCCATTTAGCAGACGCTTTTATCCAAAGCGATTTACAGTCATGCGTGCATACATTTTTACGTATGGGTGGTCCCGGGGATCGAACCCACTACCCTGGCGTTACAAGGACCATGCTCTACCAATTGAGCTACAGAGGACTAGGAATAAGGCTGTAACGTAACAAAATGTGGAAAAAGTCAAGGGGTCTGAATACTTTCCGTATGCTTATTCCACATCAGATATTCTACTGCAGTTGATTACTAAATTCAATTAGCTAAAAGTAGACTAAAAGTGGTCTAATGATAAAATTACTTCAATGTTTCCTTACGGTCGTGGTACAATTGCAATCCACACTCTTCTACATGACCAAGTGAGTGTGTATACAGTATGTGTGTGCGTGCATGTGAGTGCATGCGTGCGTGCATGCTTTTGTGCATTCGCAGGTGACTTGAGTAAATGTCTTGGTTTTGAGAATACAAAAAACATAGGGCATAGACCATAATATTCCTATCAAAACATCTTTGATAATTGCATTCTAGGTGAAACCATAAAATGCTTCTGAAACGTAGGTGTTGTGTTACACTTTATCTTCTCCAAATACATTAACATGCAATACAGTACAATGATAGGAACCATTACAGTATGTACAGTTTCAATAAAACAGATCTAAATGAATGTACTCAATATAACTATATTTACAGTGTGAAATTAAAAAGCTTCCATCCCGAGGGTGGAACGCTCCGGGAGCTTCCTGATTTCCGTGACTCCGTATCCATCAGCAATCTGCACGACCTGGTCCTGATCATCACCCTTCTTGTGGCTCTGGCCTAACATCCATTCCCCTGGCCGGATCGCTAGCCATGGAACAGCAGGTTTATCGAGACGGGGCCTTAGAGCGAGTTGACCTGTTGGTTTGTTGTTCACTTACCTCCGCTTTTGTTCATCTGCAGTACTGGTGAACTCTCAATTACTTTCTCTGCTTCGATGGTGGCGGCTGCCGAGCCATCATTGGACCAACAACTGCACCTCCCAACAACTCATCCACGCCCGCTCGGGCTCTGTTCCCTGGATTATTCAGCATCACTGGTGAATTTGTAAACAAACACTCACCTTCGCTTCAACCCTCACCTTGTCTGGTTAGCATTTGGCTTTGTAACTGTAGACACAATGGCCATAATAAATAGATATGCCGATAGTGGACAACCTTGACTCCTCTTGACAGTTTAATACCTCTGGAGAAGTAGCATTATTTACTATTTTGCACCTAGGGTTACTATACATAACTTTAACCCATTGTATTAGAGATTCTCCTAATATTAAAATATTTCTAGGGAGATTTGCTGATTTGTATGTTTTGGCTCACTGACAAAGACATGATCAGTCTGTATAGTTTTAATGGTAGGTTTATTTGAACAGTGAGAGACAGAATAACAAACTTCAAAAAATCCAAACAAACGATGTAAATGTTATAAATTGATTTGTATTTTAATGAGGGAAATAAGTAGATCTGCAAAAATGACTTAGTATTGGTGGCAAAACCTTGTTGGCAATCACAAGAGGTCAGGTGCCAGAAAAATGACAGCATGGTGCTAGTAAGGAACAATTGAGCAGCCAGGGTATAGTGATATAGGTAGTATTTAGCCACCCACACATACAAACCAATGTATGTATATTAACTTGCATTCTTGTTAATTGTTGTACTGTAATTTCAGAAAATAGTGTGCGCTAAAACGCTCCAGATTATATTTTGGTAATAAATGCTCTGGATCTGCTTGGGTCAGTGGTGCACCACAGTATCTCCACCTCACACAGATAGGTATTACTTCCCGGGATGACCACATTGATGTATCGACCCTCCATGCCGTTACACTGAAGGTATATGGTGCATAGAGGAGATCACAGCACACCTGCAATAATCAAACACACTGATAAGTCACTGCAGCAAAGGTATTCATGGCACTGCTTGCAGCCACTGCCTGGCACAAAATTTCACAATACTTTATGCAAATCTAGTCATGCTAGACTATACACTCTTAGTAAAAACCTCAAAAGCTGTGCCCCATAGAGAACCTTTTTGAAGAATCCGGGTTCGTGTATAACCCTTTTTTGGTTCCAGGTATAACTATTTTAGGTTCTGTAGAACCCTCTGTGTATATAGCTTTGTAAATCCTCAAAAAGGGTTCTACCTGGAACCAAAAAGTGATTCTTCAAAGGGTTCTCCTATGGGGACAGCTTCAAGAACACTTTTGTTCACCTGGATGTTGTTAAGCATGTGTTTTCCAGGGAATTCCTGACGCGAATCTCAGCCTCAGATCAGCCCTGCTGGGAACACTGACCGTGTTGGTGATGGTGATGAGAAAATTAGTGGTGGTTCAGCGTCCACCCTCCACTCAGGCGTTATAGTTGGCTTTTGTGGGTGCAGGTACCATCTTCATAAATACATGTTCCCATCGATAGCATTGTTAGCAAACTCAAAACCCATGTAATGATGAATCAGTGGTCCTGTATTCTTCCATACATTCATTCTCAGAGTCATGAAACGTGAAGAAAATGCCGTGAAACACTTTATAATAACTGCGCTAATTTATATACAGGGGGTATAATAATGGGTTATAACACTTTTATGAAACCATTAATTATCTCTTCACAATGTTGCAAAGTATATTATAATAACCTTCATAACACATATTCAACATCATTCATAAAGAAACTAAAAAAATGTAATGTAAATGCACCATTGCAAGATAATAATTCTGATTGCAACCCCAAAAGCAGCAGGTTGATTGCAAACTCTAAAGCAGGGTGTTAAACCCCACTCCTGGAGGGCAGAGTGTTGCTGGCACTGGCCTTTCTGTTATTAATCACTCAAGGTCAGGCTGATTGGCCAGGAACTCCACTCACCTGGTTGTCTAGGTGTTAACTGGATACTAATTGAAAGGAAATAACAAAACCATTAGACACATGTTCCAGGAGTGATTTTGACACACCGCATTGCCTGGTTAGGCCTTGAGCAAGGTGATAGAGGAACCCCCTTCACTGCTACCTGGGTACTCCTCTGAGGCTTACCCGGTGCTGTGTGAATAATGTGTCAGTGGGTTGGGGGCACTGTTACAGGAATATGAATTTCTGTTGAACTGATAAATAAAGAGCTAACACGAGGGACTTACAGTATGCTTGAACATTTGAAGTAAATTATGTTAATTAAAGCTGTTATGACTGGTTTCATACAAACTTTGTACAGTGTAACTGCTACAAGATAATGGAAACAGCCTGAGTAAATTAGGGAACAAAGCACAGTGCCTTTAGAAAGTATTTACACCCCCTTTGAATCTTTAACACATTTTACAGTTAATACTGAATTCAAAATGGATTAATTCAGATTTATTTGTCTGGTATACACACAATACCCCATAATGTCAAAGTGAAATATGTTTTTTTCAAAATTAACAAACTAATAAAAATGAAAGCTGAAATATCTTGAGCCAATAAGTATTCAACTCCCTTTGTTATGGCAAGCCTAAATAAGTTCAGGAGTAAACATTTGTTAACAAGTACATGATAAGTGCATGGACTCACTCTGTGTACAACAATAGTGTTTGGGAGAGATGGAGACTCTGTCAAAAGGAATACATCCAAAACTGAGGCTTGAAAAATAATAACAAATAAAGATGTTTATTAAAACATATTGTGCCCTGGGTAACGTGAGTGTAAGAAAGTGCATAAATGAAAGGTGAAAACAAACACAGGCTCAGCTATCATCAGTATAAGGAGAAACAACCTAAATCCCCAACAGGCTGGTTTATTTCATGCCTTTTCCATGTCCTTCTGTGCTATACAGCAGAACAATGCTCACATAGTCGAATTATGTTTTCCAGAAGGTGAATGCAGCTGGATGTTTGATGAAACATCTGGCATGAACAATGTTATTGATGTGTTTTCTGTAACTGGTTTATGTTGTTGGTGTTCAAATTCTATCTAGTGGTGTTTAGCTTCCAACCTTACAATCCGTGTGTTATTTATTCTGAGAAAATGTTCTCACATGATATTTGCAAAGTAATACTGATGATATTTCTGTTTCCGCGTATATTTTATTCCTATAATGTAGATATGCATTTATTGTAATAGGTTCTGTTTTATAGATTTTCTGGTTACCGCCTTTGATCATGTGACATATGCAATTATCCTTGAAGTACAGGGTGTGTGCGACGATTTACATTGATGATGGCCTGAGGCCTGAGTTAAAACTGTGCCTTGCTTACCTTTTTGTTTATGTACTTTTGAATTAACATTAAAAACAGGGTTTCTAATAAACATATTTATTTTGCATTCAAGCCTAAGGTTTGGATTTATTTATTTTTCACAGTATTTCAGATTTTTTAAAAGATTTAATGAATAAAAATAAGTTTAACATGATTTTGAAACACTACCTACTCTCTGCACCCCACACATACAATTATCTGTAAGTCCCTCAGTCGAGCAGTGAATTTCAAAACACAAATTCAACCACAAAGAACAGGGAGGTTTTTCAAAGACTACAAACAAGGGGCACTTGCTGCAGATGGGTAAAAACAAGCAGATATCCCTTTTGACATGGTGAAGATATGAATTATATTTTGATGATGTATCAATACACCTAGTCACTGAAAGATACAGGGTTTTCCTAACTGTAAGCGGAGGAAGGAAACCGCTTCAGGATTTCACCATTGAGGCCAATGGTGACTTTTAAAGAAGTAATGAGTTGAATGGCTCTGATAGGAGAAAACGAGGATGATCAACAACATTTGTAGTTACTCCAACAATACTAAACTAATTGACAGAGGAAAGAAAAAGAAGCCTGTGTCAGAACACAAATATTCCAACACATGTATCCTGTTTGTATCACGGCACTAAAGTAATACTGCAAGAAATGTGGCAAAGTAATTAACTTTCTGTCCTAAATACAAAGTGTTATGTTTGGGGCAAAACTAATACAACATATTACTGAATACCATATTTTTCAAGCATAGTGGTGGCTGCATCATGTTACAGGGTATGCTTGTAATCAAGATAACGACTGGGATTTTTCGAAAGGAACACTAAGCACAAGCAAAATCCTAGAGGAAAACTGGCATATTATGTCTGGGTACACCAGACACTGGGAGATGAAACCACCTTTTCAGCAGGGCAATAACCTAAAAACAAGACCACAAACTCATACTGGAGTTGCTTACCAAGAAGACAGTGAAGGCTTCTGAGTGGCCAGATACAGTTTTAACTTAGATTTGCTTGAACCCAGGAAAGACTTGAAAATGGTTGTTAGCAGTAATAACATGTAGATCAAATTTAAAAGAATGGCAATGCGCAGCGGGAATGCGAACATCTTTTATTTATATTTCACCACACGAACAAAAACAAATAAACGTACACGTGAAGTCCCGGACATATACAAACCAACATCAGGAACAAGATACCACACCACACAAATGCCAAATGATTTACCTAAGTATGGTTGCCAACCTGAGACAAATAAGCAACAGCTGATTCACGTTGCCTTGGGATTGAGAACCACCGCCAACATAAAAAACACATAACATAGACTCTACACACCCTGGCTCAACAAACAGAGTCCTGGAGCCAGTGGCGTGACACAACAACCAATTTGACAGAGCTTGAAGAATTTTTGAAAGAATAATGGGCAAATATTGTTAATCCAGGTAAAAGACTCACATCTGGTAATCGCTGCCAAAGTGATTATAAAATACATGGACTCAGGGGTGTGAATATTATTGAAATGAGATATTGTGTATTTAATTTTCACTATATGTGCCTACATTATAATATATAGTAATAACATGTACAAATTCCAAAACGACATGCATGAATTTAAATTTTATCCTTACCAGTTGGGGCGAGATACCCATACACCTCTACTTCACAGAGGCCAGCTGTCTCTCCTGTCCCCTGGTAGAACCACAGTCAAGGCAAACCACCCTTTCCACACCTGATGTCACTCAGAGTGAGATCACCTGCTGCAAGGGAGGAGATCACTCCATTTCAGGAAAGACAGAGAGAGAGAGAGAGAGAGAGAGAGAGAGAGAGAGGGGGGAGAGAGAGAGAATGAGCACGAAAGAAAACAGCCAAAGAACAATTAAATTCCGAAAGTACGTGGTCTTACAGTGTGTTTTGAATGCCTCATCCTGTAAGGAGTTCTACGCGAACTTCAGCACTGCTTGATATTTGTGAGGTAGCAGCAGCCACCTCTGTTGGTGATGGTGACAGAGGCATCATAAAATGTGATTAAGCAGGTCTCACTTCCTCCACCAGGGATTAGTCTGGGAGTCAGTGAGAGCGAGACCTATGACAGAAACAAGAATTATGTGGTTCATCAATGGCATTTATGGCGGCTACATGGGAACCTGACCATGTGGGTTCTCGGCGAGGTTTGACTGAGTAGCTTTTCCACGCAAGGCAAGATTTTCTGCAGGAGGATAATATTGTTTAATTGCAGAGATTTTAATGGGGAAAGTAACGAGACAACAACATTCTAATCTGGTCATTCCAAATTTCTAGTTCTCGTGTGTGGTTATTATCTATCTATAATGACGTGTCGTAAATGATACAACGACACCAGTACTCTTGGCTATTTAGAAACTGATATCAACTTAGTATTGATTATGAGAGGCTTTGCCAGTAATTAGGAGTCATATACTCAGATAACAATAAGAGAAAGTGTTTATTTGGAACATATGGGGTTAGTAGGCATTCCTACAAGAGCCAGCAAGAGGAGTTGAACATGGCCTGTCTCATCTTCCTGGAGGGGAAACACAGAACAAGCAAATGTACAGATGCTGTGGCAGGAGATTCAGTGGTATAGGTACATTGCAGATTCAGTGGTATAGGCACACTGGTATATCAACATGCTAGACACAGGGCTCACACAAGTACAACTTATAAACAGACCCATATTGCACCAGCTAAATAATATAATATTTTTAGAAAGTTCTGTTATCTTTTTGTTTGTGGGGTATTTATAAAAAAATAAATAAACAAAGTGATTTTTCCTGGCAAGCAGCTTCTAGTTGTGTAAACAAAGATAAGCAGTATACAATGCAGAAAAATGTCAATGCAGGTTTATTAAATCTACAATTCAAGCCTACCATGAATGATTACATCACATTATGCATAACGTTAATAAATTAGGGTTGTAGTAGAATATAAAAATATAATATAATATAAAGCAATTCCAAATAGTAATAGATTGTCATATCCTCTTACCTTCACACTCAAAATAACAAAGTCACTGTTGATGTTAATGTAGGTATGTAGATAAGCTGAATCTCACAGAGTATACACCAGTACCAAGTAATGAGATATTTATTGTTTTATACCTCCTCCACCAACAACAAACACAAAGATAAAACTTGGATAAATTATAATAGATAGATGAGTAATGTTTGAGATAGATAACCAAAGATGATTCAATTTATGGCGTATACAGACAGTATAATTGAATCATCAGGATATAGTGGTATGGAAGGAATAACAGGAAACATCAACACATGTTCAACTTGTAACAGAGTAGTTATTAACATTACTAACATATAATCTCAAGAGTATGTACAGGAGCAGGCAAACATATTGTATATATACTTATTCCACATCAGATATTCTATGCAGTTGATGACTAAATTCCATTAGATAAAAGTAGGACTATTATAAAATTATTCAATGTTTCATACGGTTGGTACAATTGCAACCACTCTGCATGACCAAGTGAGTGTGTATGGAGTATGTGTGTGCGTGCATGTATGAGTGCATGCACAGCTAAATGTCTTGGTTTTCGAGAATACAAAAACATAGGGCATAGAACTTAAACATACTAGCAAAACATCTTTGATAATTGATTCTGGGTGAAACCATAAAATGCTTCTGAAACGTAGGTGTTGGGGTTACATTTATATCTTCTCAAAATACATTAACATGCAGCAGAAAAAGCAAATGATAGGAACCATTACAGTATGCAAGAATTCAATAAAACATACACTACCAGTCAAAAGTTTGGACACACCTACTCATTCAAGGCTTTTGGTTTGTTTTTACAAAAAATTTTACATATTGTAGAATAATAGTGAAGAGATCAAAACTATAAAATAACACATATGGTTTTAAACAAATCAAAATATATTATATTTGAGATTCTTCAAATAGCCACCTCTTTGCCTTGATGAAAGCTTTGTACACTCTTGGCATTCTCTCAACCAGCTTCAGCGAGGTAGTCACCTGGAATGCATTTCAACTAACAGGTGTGCCTTCTTAAAAGGCAGGAATTTCTTTCCTTCTTAATGCGTTTTGAGCCAATCAGTGGGGTGGTAAATCTATAAACCTCCACTTCACAGAGTGTTAGGAATTTGGTTCTTTGCTCAGAAACAACGGGTACATAACGCTCCTTCAACACCTGATGTCCACTAGAATGAGGATCTACCCGCTGGAATAAAGGAAATCACCCTAGCCCTGGGAGGAGAAATAATGAGTTATTATGGGTAGTGGTCAACAACATAGCCATATTTCCTTAGACACATTTGGGTAACTCAAAACTTTACTTATTCCATATTGCATCTCGCTGTTTCAAATGAATGAACAGAATTTACAATTACATGATTGTCACAATATTTATAATTATATATGTTAATTGTTCTCCATCATTTGGCTTTTCTGAGATTGTACGCCTGACTCAGGGGACTCATACTGAGAGTAGGTGTATATTTTTATTGTGCTTTTTCTATGTTGGTGTTCTTAGCATGTGTGGATCTATGTTGGTCAGGGTGGTTCAATCAGAGGCAGCTTCACATATTCCTCGATTGGGGACCATACTTAGGCAGCCTATTGGCACTGGGTTCGAGTTGTGGGATCTTGTTCCTGTAAGGTGGCGTTGTGTGAAGTACCTTTGGAATCACGTTTTGTTTAGTTTGTTGTTTTGTGTGGTGTTTATCAGTAAATAAACATGTAAATGATATCACGCTGCGTGGTCTGAATCATGCTATTCAACGAACGTGATGAAGATCCCACCAAACGAGGACCAAGCAGCGCGCCCAGGCGGAGTGGATGGCCATGTCACAGGTGGCCAAATTGTGGTATGGGAAGAGATGATGGGGGAAAGGACCATGGGCTAAGTTAGATGCCCAGGCAGGATAGGTTAACGCAAAGGCAGGAGGAGGGGGTGAGGAGGAAGTTAGTCTGCAGAAAATTTACACAGGGTGGTTGGCGAGCCTAGGTAGAGCAGAGCCAACTCCTCAGCTCACGCAAGAGGCGTAGATGGGCAAGCTCCGTGTTATGCGGAGCTGGCATTCAGGCAGCCCACAGTGCGCGGCACAGTCTCACGTCCTGAAGCTTGCACCAGATGGGCATCCAGCCAGGACGGTAAAAGTCGGTCAATGCTCCTGGTTCCAGCACGCCTCAGTCCCAAGATATCCTGCAACAATTCTACGTAACTGTATCGCTAGTTTGGCGTGACAGCCCAGTGCGCCCTGTGCCAGACTCCACACGCAGCAGTGCGAAGTGGGAGCCAGCCAGGACGGTTGTGCCAGCTCTCCGCGAGACCTCCAGCGTCCGCCTCACAGTCCGGCCCGGCTCTGTTCCTGCTCTCGCATCAAGTCAGCAGGCGCGCCACCAGCCCGGCCCGGCCTGCTCCTGCCTCGCACCAGTGTGCGCGCCGCCAGCCCGGCCCGGCCTGGCCCTTCTCCCACTAAGCCAGTGGTGCGTGGCACACCAGTCTGCCCGCCGGTTCTTCTCGCATTAGTCAGTGGTGCGCGCCGCCAGCCCGCCGGCCCGGCCTGTTCCTTCTCCTCGCACCGGGGCTTCGCCAGCCCGCCCGGCCTGTTTCTGGCCCGCACTAGTGCGGTGCGCGGCGCCAGCCTGCCCGGCCTGTCTTCTGCTCCGCACCAAGCCAGGTGCGCGTCGCCCGTCCGGCCCGGGCCTCGCTCCTGTCCTCGCACTCCAAGCCAGGTGGTGCGTGTTCTAGTCCGGTTCGCCCGCACCTGCTCCCTCGCACCAGACCAGTGGTGCGCTTGTTCCAGTCCGCATGGCCCGCTCCACCGGTAGCCTGGTCGGCACTGGTCAGTTGCGCCACTCCGAGCCACAGAGCAGTCCTCTCCACCGGTGCCGCATCCAGTGCCGGCCAGCTGTTCCACTAAATGAGCCAGAGCAGTCCGCTCCACCGGTGCCTGGGTCCAGTCTAGTCAATGACGCCAGCCCCTCTCTCCAGGTTGGGGTTCCCACACCAGGGTCCAGACAGGCCTGGCGTATCGTGGGAGGAAGGAGAGGGGAAGTAGTGCACCGAGGTCAAGACCAGACCAGGGGCGAACAGGGAGGCGGAGAGTGAGAGGTCGCCACGCCCGATGATCCACTCGAGCGGAATGCCCACCTGGCCCCTACCCTGTTATGTTTATGTTGTGCGGTGGAGTCCGCAGATCTTTGGGGGAGGGGGTATGTCACGCCTGACTAAGGACTTTATATGTTGAGTAGGTTATTATTGTTGTGATTTTCACGTTGGTGTTTAGTATGTGGATAAATAATTAATCTTTTTCACTTTGAAAATGTGAGTAAAGATATAATAAAAAATCCATTTTTAGATGTAATTTAAGGAGAAAATGTGAAGGTGCAAGGGGGGAGATTTCACTCAGCGAATGTATACACCAGTCAGAGTACCAACAAATAGTGATCGTTTATGATTATGTATTTTTAAGAATAAACTTTGTGTAGATTGAGTTATCTTTGTTCTTTGAAGATTTGTTGTAGTTTTGGTTTTTATTTTTATTCAGGTCTGTTGGTACTTGGACCTGGACAATATCTAATAAATTGTTTTAGCATGAAGTGATGTCTGATGTTATTTTCGTAAATTTAATTTGTTCTGAAGTAAATGTTGGATTTAATTACTACACTTGTTAGGAATTCAGTAGATGTGTATGTTTCAGGGAGTGTCTACAATATCTAGACTGGAGCATGAGGAAATGCTCACATTATCTGGAAATTATATTTCTCTACATATGTCTCTAACATTGACTTGGGTACAGACGGGGTAATCATTTTATGGTATAAAATAACTATCACGTATTTCATATTAAACACTGTTGTCTGACGAAACACACCTCAAACCAAAAAATCTGCTGCTTGTCTGGTGAGTGGTCTAAGGACAAGGCGAAGTGCTACAGGGGAAAGATGGTCTTTCTTTGTGTGGTTGTTTTGATGCTTAGGCTCTTATGCAGCAGATGCAAATGCATATGGTAACAGCATCATCCATCCTGGTGTATTGCCCTAATCCCAGGCAGCCAGCACTGTAATCTGGCGAGAGGGGGGATTTCTCTGCCCATGGAGATTGACCAGGAGGATGTTATTGAGAGGGATGAGGGGCGATTATGTCTTGGGTTGGGAGGGGTGTTTTTTGTCCCACTTTGTGCCATTTGAGCAGCCGTAGAGGAGGGAAACTGATCATGCGGTACAGATACAGTAATGACAAAGCATCACCCTTTAGAACAGGGTTCATGTTTTTGATTTAACCGACCTGGAAGACCAGGTGTGTTGAATTTATGCAATCCCTGAACTGCTCAATCATCTCTGTTGGTCAGGTGTGGTGCCTAGTTGGAACGAAACAGGGTTGCCTACCCCTGCTCTAGAAGATCTAATTCTCTTCACATAAACAGGCACAATGTTTTGAACAGCTCCTCTCCTCCAGATCTGAAAGGGCATCTATACTGAACAAAAATATAAACGAAACATGTAAAGTGTTGGTCCCATGTTTCATGAGCTGAAATAAAAATTCCTAGCAATTTTCATATCTGTATTCCCAGTCATGTGAAATCCATAGATTATGGCCTAATGAATATATTTCAATGGACTGATTTTCTTATATGAACTGTAACTCAGTAAAATCTTCAAAATTGTTGCATGTTGTGTTTATATTTTTGTTCAGCATAAAAGCATGGCAATATGGTGGACAGGACACCTATCCAGTCCTTGTGTTTATCAGTGGTCACAGAGGAAAGAAGACAAGGGGATGGACCTCCCGATCCACACTCCTCCTTCTGTCCTCCATGCACTCTCCCTCCTTCCTCCACTCCTCTTCCCCAGCTGAGTGAGTGTGCTGCTGATGGCAGCGGGGATAGAACTAGCTGCTCCCTGAATGAGTTGAGATGTTTCAGAATTAATACCGTGTCTCCCTCTGCCCTCCCACAGCTGCGCCGATTCTGCCACTACCGATAAGCTTTACTCTTCACAACTCAAGCGTAGCTCTCCTTCACGCTTCCCTTCTCCCTCTGCTTTCCCCCCTTCATGTCATTCTCCTCATTTTACCTTCACCTTGATTTTTGACAAGTTATTTTTCCTCTCCCCTCCCTATGTAGTCCCGTCTTCCTGTTCCTCTCTTTGGTTGCTTAGGCAACAGATCAAGTACCCTTAGTAATTGAAATAGACTAACATGCTGATAGTGTGAAACTGTTTTTAGCATCAGCCCAGCTGTCTTGCTTACTAGTATGTCAATAGTGTGTCAATTTAATCCTTCACTTTGGGCCAATAGTTCAGCTCTATGTGGTTGATTTAGTGGCTGTAAACAGAAACAAATCCATAAGTATCATCCATAAACAGATTCATGAATATGAGGTGATTTGTGTTGACAGGCCTAAAACAGGTCTATGAATAGTGCATTGGGAAGAAGAGGAGAGAAGTGTCCTCCCCAAACATCCCCTTACCATAATGCATACAAACCTAGCGTCATTTCCCGGTTTCTGTGTGTGGATGCAATAGATGCTCTGTGCCATTGGAAAACATATTACCAGCGCAATGCAAATATGAGGGATGGATGAAGCAAATAATGCCAGCCTGTGTGAGCAACAGCATCTGTTTTTTAGCAGCGTGTGTGTTTAAAAAGGTGTGTGTGTGTGTACGTACGCCTGTGCCTGCGTGAGTTTGTGTGTGTAACAGGTAGGCTCCATCTCTATCCGACGCACAGAGGGTCCTTGCCCTTTGTCGGAGGATGTTGCCATGACGACATTTTTTCACTGTAGAGCACTAGAGCAAGTAGCGCCATGGGCAATCCATCACACAGGTTAGTGTCAGAGAACGGTGGCTTAGTGCTATAATGATAATAATCATGGACTGCATTGAAATAGCGCTTTCACCATGCATCAAGCACTTCACATTCTGTATGGTTAATGCCATCCTCTACCAATACATAGCATCCACCTAGAGTAGGTGGTGCACGGCAGCCATTTTGTGCAAGAGACTTCACCACACATCAGCTTTTGCACTAAGACAAGTATTGTATGTGTGTGTGTTGTGCTCCTGTCTGACAGGTTGATGTCTCATACTGTAAGCGCTGAGGGGGATGTGAGCGAGGGGCTTATTAAAGATGGAGGATGCTAAAGTAGGGCAGCGGTTCACACTGCCAGAGGGGGTGATCTCTCCTCTCCTTCACCCATCATCCTTCTCTCCTCACAGACATTCTCCTCTCATTGTTTTAATTACTCCAATGTGGGTATCAGATCATATTAACTACAGAGGTATTGCCCAACAATTCATAGTTATTACTCAATATTTACTGTATTTTTGGAGGGAAATGGTCAAACAATCATTATTTTTTTTTTTAAACATGGCCATCTTTGTACTGCAGTCGACCATCTCTCCCTTCTCCCCTATGAAGTAACCTTCGACCTGTAAATGACACTGAAGAAGGCCAGTGTGAACTACCTGAAATGGCATTTAGATATCATTCAGTTGTACAGATGCAATGTAAACACTGGCAATGGCTGACTCATGCATAAAGTAACATTACACACACACACACACACACACACACAATCAGCTTCACTTACCATGCTTTTAGTTGTACACAGGACTACCAAATGTTCCTTTCAGTTGCTCCGATTCTGTTCTTCCCCTCGACTGATTGAGTGAAAGCCATTGCTGAGCAGTACTTAGCTAATTATCCCAGTCATAGACTGTAAAAGTGCTGTAGACAAGAGGTTTCAGTGCTTCCTAATGGGCAAAGCAACTCTGGCAGCCCCCTCATGGATTCCTGCAGTTCTGTCATCTTTCTGCTGGGTATTTGGTGAGAACACATTAGCTGTGAACACATGAGGGGACAATGACAATAGAGCTCTCTCTTTCTCTCTCACACACTCTCTCTCTCTCTCTCTCTCTATCCTCACACACACACACGCACACATTCACACACACACACACTAACACACTTGAGCTATTATTACCTGGGTTCCCACGCTTCATTGCGTCCTGGGCGATGGATCCATAAACATTCAGTTTCGCTCCATCTCCCTCATTACCTGCATCCATTTTGTCTGTCACTATCTCAAACTCCAAATTATGCAAGAACAAACATTCAGCGCCTCGACAGTAGGCTACAGTGGCTAGGATTGTTCTCTATATCCATGGCCCACTTTGACTTTATGTGATATAGTGAAAGTAGAAGATGCAGCCTGATACTATGAAAGTGTGTGTGTGTGTGTGTAGTGTGTTGTGTGTGTGTAGTGTGTTGTGTGTGTGTAGTGTGTTGTGTGTGACTTACTTACCTCTCATTGTTCTCTCTACTCAGACCCCCACGCCAACACTTCAACAGGCCCCACTTTGCTGTTGATGACACTGATGTCATGTCCGTCCTGTTTATTCATGAACCTTGTATTTACTGACTTACTATGTCACCATGGAGTCTGTGTGAGAGAGTTAACATCTCTCATGTAGAGTTATGAATGGTGGAATCATGAGTAGCCAATCTCTCTCAGCTCTCACTCTCATATTGGTCATTGGCCACGGCTAACTGGTTTATACAGACATTAGTCTTGTGCCATCTCCATGAGCTAAACGTCCACCAGTCTCATTGGAGCCAATGTTGCTAAATTGATCTCAATGGTTTACTGGAATTGATGTACGAGAGACGATCAAATATTGACATGTCCCAGGCTGTGCTTTATTTTGACACTGGTAAATTTGCAGAGAGGAAAACTGGTCCAGGAAATGTCTGGTAAAAAAAAAAAAAAGAAGTCTGTTTGTTAATGTGTCTGTGTCTTTGTGTGTGTGTGTGTGTGTCTTTGTGTGTGTGTGTGTGTGTGTGTGTGTTTCCATCTGTGCTTTAGACCATTCTTGTATACTCCCATCTTAGTTTCTGGAGCCTGTGAGTGGGTGGTTAGCCTTGGCTATGTGCATAGTAACAAATGCTCTTGCAAATTATTGAAGCTTTTCTGCTGAAGGAGGGAGGAAGAGAGAGAGAGAGAGAAAAGGATGAGGAAAGTGTTGATGCTGGGTGTAGAGAGAGGGAAAGGGGAGGGGTGGTGAGTGGAACGGGTGAGGCTGGAGCGTATGTACAGTATGTATGGAGGAGAGGGACGATGGTTTGGATGATTGGCGGCCAGTGCAACGTGCTATGTTAGGGGTTTAAGCGAGGGGGAGGGGTTTTGGGGATGGGAGGTTGGTTTAAAAGGGGGTACACAAACAGTTTAGTTCTGCTCTGGTTAGCAGCACGTCAGCTTCTGTTCCCCAAAGCCCAACCCAGTACTAGGAATAGCAGCACTGCTCAGATGGCGACAGAAAGAAGGAGTAGGAGGGAGGAGGGAGGAGGAGGACAAAGAGCGATGGAGAAGAAGGGAAGAAGGCTGTGGCAGGATGGGTTTTAACTAGACTGGAAGTGGATTGTAAAATACATCTGGAACATGGATCTGTACAATAAAATCTGTGCGTGTCTGTCCAACCGCGTATGCATTGTATGACTCGTATGCATGTCACAACCATAAGTACCATTTGCACTCTCATCCATGTTACTATGCACTCTCATCCATGTTACTATGCACTCTCATCCATGTTACTATGCACTCTCATCCATGTTACTATGCACTCTCATCCATGTTACTATGCACTCTCATCCATGTTACTATGCACTCTCATCCATGTTACTATGCACTCTCATCCATGAAAAATGTAAGCTGCATGATAAAAATTACCACTGAGACTCTTCTCCATTCATTGATAAAGACCTCATGCCACATCACCACACACACACACACACACACACGAATATGCACACACACACACAGACACCCCCCCATCCCCCCACACACACACTGTATCTCCCTCTGTCTCAAACTCCCACACTGGGCATGTATAGCTGAAATTCAGAAGCAAAGCAGCCTAAAAGGTCATTGTCTGGTCTCATTAGCACTATCTGCCACAGAGCTGTAATAATGAAACCATAATGAGATATTATTAGTAAGCATATACAGTAATGTGGGTCATTGAATGACCTGGGGTCATCTGTTAAACTCTTTTCCAATCTTACTTTATCATGTTCATACCTAACACAGGCTATGTTAACCACATAGCAAACATCTTGCAGTGTTTCTTAGATAAAGGTTAGGGATAATGTTCTAATGTCTGTTTGTCAACATGGAGCGGGAAGGACTGCCCGCTCCATGATCTCGCCATCACGGTTGACAACTCCATTGTGTCCTCCTCCCAGAGTGCAAGGAACCTTGGCGTGACCCTGGACAACACCCTGTCGTTCTCCGCCAACATCAAAGCGGTGACCCGATCCTGCAGGTTCATGCTCTACAAAATTTGCAGAGTACGACCCTACCTTACACAGAAAGCGGCACAGGTCCTAATCCAGGCACTTGTCATCTCCCGTCTGGATTACTGCAACTCGATGTTGGCTGGGCTCCCTGCCTGTGCCATTAAACCCCTACAACTTATCCAGAACGCTGCAGCCCATCTGGTGTTCAACCTTCCCAAGTTCTCTCATGTTACCCCGCTCCTCCGCACACTCCACTGGCTTCCAGTTGAAGCTACAAAACCATGGTGCTTGCCTACGGAGCTGTGAAGGGAACGGCACCTCCTTACCTTCAGGCTCTGATCAGACCCTACACCCAAACGAGGGCACTACTTTCATCCACCTCTGGCCTGCTAGCCCCCCTACCTCTACGGAAGCACAGTTCCCGCTCAGCCCAGTCAAAGCTATTCGCTGCTCTGGCACCCCAATGGTGGAACAAGCTCCCCCACGACGCCAGGACAGCGGAGTCACTGACCACCTTCCGGAGACACTTGAAACCCTACCTCTTTAAGGAACACCTGGAATAGTATAACAGTAATCCTTCTACCCCCTCCCTCCCCCACCCCCCATAAAAAAAAAAAAAAGTGGATTTGTAAGTCGCTCTGGATAAGAGCGTCTGCTAAATGACTTAAATGTAAATGTACAATAGCTTTAGAAACATTCTGAGAACATTCCAACAACAGAGCTGAAGGGAGGTGTTCTTAGAACATTGAAGAACACGGGAATCAGAGGGGAAAATCCATTATGTCCCAGTCTTTTGTTTTGGTTAGATGAGTAGGTATGACCTTTGAATCTCTCACCTTTCCAGTCTGACCTACGATGACCTCAGTCTTGCCCCAGGGTGTCTGAGAAACTGCCTAATTGTTACATTGTTTGTTTTGTTTTGTTTTGTTGTATGTGTGTGTGTCTGCCTGCCTGCACCCAGTACCCCTGTGTCACCGCAACCGGATAATAATTGTTCCCCTGAGGTGGGGGGTCAGTCATTATATTTTGGGGGAGAGGAGAGTGAGGATTATTGTCTAATCCCAACGTTGTTGACGGCCCCGTGTTCAAAATTAAACCGATTGGTGAGGCTGTCATAACAACAGCCCTGGCTAGAGCATACATGATAGCTGTAAGAGGCATTAACCCAAAAATGAGTACATGATGCCCAGAGACAGATCTGGGGTGAGGTGGTTTAGGGGGGTCTATTTGGGCATTGGGGGAATCCCCTCAACCTGACTCACACATGATTCAGCTCCGGATGGGTGCATTTCTTAAGGGCTATGTCTGCAAATAAAAGGGGGTTATCATGTGAGTAGAGGGGGTAGTGAACGTCAAGTCGCTCTGACTCAATCGACCCCATCTCAAATTGTAATACAGTATATACACAGTCACTCAGGACATAGAGGATACTAACAAAGTCTCTGTATAATGTGTTTAAAAAGCATGGGGACTGCAGACTATGAGAGCGGTTGGTGAAGGAGAGTTCTGAGAGATGATTTGAAGATCTCAGCAAAGTCCATTGAGGGGAGAATGAGTGGCCACCAGCCCTTTGTCTGAGATCACTGCACTGTCTGTCTGTCTGCTCCCCCAAAGAGGTTTACTGCAGGGCGCGAGCACACACATACACACACACACACACACACACACACACACACACAAAGCCCTCATAGGAAAGCAAAGCGATCATCCTCAGGTCAGGTGTGTTGGAGAGGTAGGATGTGTGAGAACCATCCTTAATTTAGCTGAACCCTGCCTACGTGAAATCGTTGAATAGTCTAATTTGAAATAGGACAGTCAATTATTCATTTGTTACACACTGCATTTCTACTTGACTTACTTTTCACAATTAATTTAACAAATGTAGGATTTTTTAAATTTGTATTAACTTGTAACATACACACACGCGCGCTCAGGCAAGCATTCACACGCTCACACAAACACGCACACGCACACACACATACACACACACACACACACACACACACACAACATAAAAGCCTGTTGCCGGGGCTTCTTCCCCTCTTCCTCCATGGTCTTGTGGCCAGCCAGGTCACCCGTGATACAAGTCAGTATTCGAAGTCCATCCATGTCTGAGAACGTCAGGAGATGAAGTGGAAACCGCCCACTAGGGGCAACAATGAGCACTGTTAAGTAGCTTCAAGCATCTGCATCTGATTCCAAAGGTTGCATGTTGGATCCCAGCAATAGAAAGTTGTTTTTGATATTATTGTTTTAACCCTATCAATTCAGAGTTAATGCCTAACCTTAAGAATTTGGATTTAATGCCTAAACTTAACCCTAACGGTAAAAATCCAGAGTTAATGCCTAAATGTAACCTTAGACACTTTGAAATTTGACATTTGGAAGAACTTCGAAATATGACGTTTGAGAAACATGGATGAACATCTAGCCTAATTCTGACCTGAGACTGTGAGAGCTGGTAGCTTGTGAAAGAATGCATGGGACCCCCACCATCACTACCCTGGGCCCTCATGCATTCATCACTGCATCCCAAAGTCTCTCAAACCCCGCCCCCCTCTCTGCCGTTTGTTTCTCGATCTTAACACACAATTATCCAAAACATGTTGTTTCTAAAGCATTAAAACAATACTTTACTTTAAATCTCCCTCTCATCCAACTGTTATGTGCCATATGGCCCATGCACCGAATAGGAGTTTGAGCACAGTGCTTAAAACCCACTATTTATATTTAACTTGATTTATTCAAACATTTGGCCAAAGCCATCAATCTCTTCAGGGAAATGTTTGAAACATTTGACAGTGGAAAATAAGCACACCCCCCCGCGCGCGCACGCACACTTATTATAATTTTTATTTTAAGTCTCTGTTGATAACTGGTGTTTAAACGGCTGCTGAAGCGCGGTGCTGAGTGTGTGTACTGGCAAGATCCAATAGTCTCAGTTGAATAGCAAATTGGTCCAAATTATTGAAAGGGAAAAAGCCTTGGGAAGAGGAGGGGTAGAAGTAGGAGACGGGAGGAGGGGGGCAGCAACAACCCTTTTCCCTTCCCAGATGGTGAGAACAGTGTCGATCGCATCACATTCCGCCGAGCGTTCTCAGTCGTCCTATGGTGAAGTGCCATCGCTCTAATCAAAAACAAACGGAGCCGCAGCCTTCGCTTGCGCTCAACTCAACTCCAGTACGGAACGTCCATCCTTGGCTGTGCGAGGTCTCCGTCTGGCCGATATTCGGTGGCGACGGGGCCTTGAACGATTGAACTGTGGTTAATTGAAGAAGCGGGAGAAGTAAATACTAGCACACCACTCAAGACGAAGTGACAATGGAGAAGCGCAGGGAGGCGGGAGTCTAACGTGGATAGGGGGCACAAATCAAATCAAACTATTTACAATTCGGATTATTTCCATTTTTAACAATACATTTTCAGAGGGTTCTTTATCAGATTTTTCTGGCCATTATCACACGCAAGCATGAACGGAAAGGAAACGAGGTTTTGCACGGGATGCTGGAGGCTACTGATGCTGTCAAACATTCTGATTCCCCTCTTTGTACATGGTAAGAAATCATATACTTTTTTACTCACAAGAAAGCATGGGTTGTCTCTTTGTTTTCCCACGGATGTGTATGATAGGCTGACCACCGTGAAACCAGTGACAAAACACACTTGCACAGAGAGTCAGTCCAACAAAGGGGGCCAGTGAGTCTTCTATTGTAGGCTAGAGCCGACTGGTCATGCAGTCACTCTCAGAATAGTGTCATTGAGCACTGCACCATTGGCTATCTTTGCCCAGGACGCAAACCAATATGTTATTTGGATTATGAGATGACATCCTGGATGGGATATTGTCGGGCAATGGGTCAATTCCAAAGAGAGGCAATTGCATGCAAGTTGTAGTGGTCGTATTGGTTTTTGGAGAGCCGGATGTCACAATTGCCTTTCAGCAATGACCCACTCTCTGTATCGGTTTTACGGGGTAATAGTGGCGAGCCGATGCACTAAGATGCTCCCCCTAGGCTGCTGCTCTCACTATGGCAATGGTGGAGCCAGGCGACACAAAGGCAGGATTACGGTCGGGGTCCCTGTTGCATTATTCATCAAGCAATCTGAACAGACATTCTAATACAGCGCGCCTTGGCTTTTATAGACAACATGAAAAGACACTGAAAACTCTCTTTCCTCATTGTCTCGTACGGAATCACAGCACTTCTTACATTTTAATAATGTTGTTGGCTATGAATAGGCCAGGGATAGAATCACTGTGACATCATGGGGATATAGGCTACCTAATCTAGTCGATTCATTTTATTTCAATGTCCCTACTTGGTCGCCATTACCATTAGATGTTATGTTTGACCACTTCTGCTTGGATGGGACGATGATGTCCAATGGTTGTGAATTGGAACCTACTTACAGGCAATGTAGTCAACCGAAGGATGGGATGTTAGGCTATATTTATTTCTCCATATGTCAGTAAAAAAAAACGTCTGTGTAGCCTCTGGAGACTGGAATCTCCTTAGCGCGTCGCTGGTCCGGGTTGGTGAGCTATTGTCCAACCGGCAAAAAGAAGATCCGTTTATGCCCATCACCGCCCAGCAACAGGGCACTGAAGACGGTACCGATGCGCCAAGACATGCTCAAACAATGTCAAAATGCCCTGATTAAATGGGTGGATATATAATAGAACATCAGCCATGCCAAGAATATAAAATCATAGCTGCAGGAAAGTAGGGGTGCTGAGGGTGCTGCAGCAAAAAATAAGTAATACAAAATAAATGGTTCCACAAAATTGGAAAATAAATGGTTCCATGTCTGGGCACCTCTTCTTGGACGCCATTTTCGGTCTTCCATAGTGAAGTGAACAGATGGTTAGGGGATAGTAGTGAGGGATGTATAGGCATCTCCCCTCCCCCACTCAGAATGATGGCTGTGTGAGCGGGTTTGGATGGGTGATAGAGGGGGTAATGGTAGTCAAGGCTCAGCCACATTTCCAGGATTTATGTCCCTGGGGCCAGCATGGTGATGGACTCTGGGAATGATGGACTCTGGGAAGGTCGGCCTTCCCGCCCACCTGCCTGCCTCTCTCTCCTGCCTGCCTCTCCCTTGTTTCCTCTGCTCTCCTCTGGCCAGCTGACACACATCTGCCACGGACAGATTATCTTTGAAGCGCAGTGTGTTAATCTTCAAACCAAATCCCCCCCAGCCTTTTTTATAGCAGTTTAGGAAAAAGCACACATAACAGTCATTTAAAAATCAATTTAAAGTAAATTGGAGAAATAGTGCATCTATCTCTCTCTCTCTCTCTCTCTCTCTCTCTCTCTCTCTCTCTCTCTCTCTCTCTCTCTCTCTCTCTCTCTCTCTCTCTCTCTCTCTCTCTCTCTCTCTCTCTCTCTCTCTCTCTCTCTCTCTCTCTCTCTCTCTCTCTCTCTCTCTCTCTCTCTCTCTCTCTCTCTCTCTCTCTCTCTCTCTCCTCTCTCTCTCTCTCTCTCTCTCTCTCTCTCTCTCTCTCTCTCTCTCTCTCTCTCTCTCTGTTCTGTATGATGCCACTGTGGTATGTGCTCTGTGAAATCCCAGTATTATACATTACTCATTTCACATTATTCATACAATGAGCTTTGTTCACTGCTAGGTTGGACACTTAACCAATGGAGAGCTGAAATCATTAGAACCTTGGGTGGACGACCTCAACCCTCAGCACCTCACATTGCTGCTTGGTAGAATCTCTGCACTCCATCTCCCTCCATCTCAAACAATGGCTTGCTCAGCGCAAAGATGCCTCTGCATGTGTAACATGAAACCCGTTTTAGGCACACCCTCCTTCCCAAGCAGCTCTAGGTGTTCCTTCAGGAGGATTGTGCGGTGACTTTGCATCTCATCGTCAGAGGAGAAGCATGGAGAGAAGCAGAAAAGAAGACCAAATAGTGTTATCCCGTTCTCTCTGTCCTACCACCTGCGCCCCCATGCTCCAAGGTTCTGCCTGCAGTTGCCAACAGGGGACCATTAACATAGGTGTCGGTTGGCTTGACCCGGCCAGCTGTTTAAAAGTGTGTGTGAGCATTCCCAAAGGTTGTGATAATGTTAAGAATAAGTGTGTATCCTTGTGTTCTTGCATGTTCTAGTAGTATGTGTGTGTCAGCAAGTTCATATCTGTTCACGCGCCTCCTAGTGTGTCAGCGCACATCTTGTCTCCACAAAGGGAACCGCGCTCTGCAATGCGAGCGGAGCGTATTACATCACCGAGACGGCTTCTATAGTTGAGCCCTGTCCTATTAGCATTCATTCCCCTACCTCCCCCTGTCAAAGAGGTGGTCCTCTGTAGCTCAGTTGGTAGAGCATGGCACTTGCAACACAAGGACAGTGGATCCAATTCCCTGGACCACACATATGTAAAATGTATGCATGACTGTAAGTCACTTTGGATAAAAGCGTCTGCTAAATGGCATATATTATTATGATTATATATTAATAAAGAAGTCCACCACACCACCACATTCAGCTGAACCAGCCCAAGAAAGAACAAAAGAACAAATGAAAGAAAAATAAGAAAAATAGATAATAAGCTTACTGATGGCTGGATTAATGTGGTCTGTGTGATGCCTTCCAAAGCTGGGAGTTTATAGAATCCTTGATTTTTAATTAGGCTAATCACTTAAACCAGTGGTTCCCAACCTTTTCCGCTTACTGTATACCACCAACTGAATTTTGCTCTGCCTAGAGTACCCCTGTGGTACCCTCTCATGTGCATTTCACCAGTAAGACTATGGTATCATGAGTCTTCTCAAGTAGCCCTGTGGATAGGCCAAGTACCCCAGGGGTCCTAGTACCTCTGCTTTAAACCAATCAGGGGAAAAGCAGGAAGATAAAGGAGTATGGAGTATGGACACCGGAGGGGCATGCTTAGAGAGGACAGGATCCCTGTTCTGTATTTTGATAACACACATACACACACACAACCAGGCATACACACAACCAGGCACACACACAACCAGGCACACACACAACAGCAAGTGTTATGTAAACCACACACCTGCACACACGCCCTTTGTTCTTACGCAATGAATATTTATGTCTGAAAATGTGAGTATTAGCATTTTGTCCTTGTTGTGTGTGAGTGCATGTACGTTGTGCGTGTGCGTGTACGTGCTAGTGCATGCGCGTGTTTGTGTGCTAGTGCATGATGCAGATCTGTTAGGTTAGCAACGCTGCATCAATTCTCTCTCTGCACAGTGAGGGCAAGACTGTTGCCACGGCAACCCATCCCTCCTCCAGCCTGCCACCTGTTGAGCACAGAAATGAAAGGCTTTATGTGATGAAGGGAGGAAGGGATAGAGAGAGAGATGGAGAGAGTGGCAGAGTGATCGGTGGAAATCAATGCAGGGGTATTCAATTAAGGCTGAATGCAGACCCATGCATTTCCACTTTCATAGATATTAATGAGTTGTATTGAGTAAAGAGAAAAAGGTTAATGCATTATTCATAATGGTTATATAGTGTGTGTGTATGTGCGTGTCTACATATAGTATGGAGGTCCTCTCTTGAGGATTGTTTAGAGGAGCTCACTGTAAAATCAATGGAAACGAGTGATCAGTCAGACTCACTTTCTCACACACAACCTCATCATCCTTTTCACTTGACCATCATCCTTTGCTGTTTATCTCTCTCTCTCTCATGCGCTCCTAACTGCCATTCCGTCTACTCATCTTTTCCACTACACCATCCTCCTATCTCACACTCGCTCACTCTTGGCATCTCCATACTCTCTCTCGCTTACTCTCCTAGTGCCTCCCTCCACTCTATCTTTCAATTTCTCTCTCAACTACTTTCTCTCTTTCTCTCCCTCTCTTTCCCAGAGATATAAACAGAGATATTTATTTGCAGCTACAGCCAGCAGGGCTGTACTTTATCTCACTGCTCTGGCCACCCTGACCTCTGACCCTTCACCCCTATATCCTTCTGTCTGGGTCAGCATACATTGTCAGCATACACTGTCTGTCACACCCAATCACTGTCCTCTTTACTGTCTGTCATAGCCAATCACAACCCCCCGTTTCATTTGGAGGTAGGCAGCGCATCCCAACTAACCAGGAAACAAAAGGCCCGGCAGCTAGCCAAAACCAACCCTGTTAACATCGCCCCTGGCAACGCCAAATACCTCTCATTACCGCCACCCACGCCCTCCACCACAGGGGCTGGAATCTACCCCCCCCATGCACCTCAGAATACCCTTTAAGGGGTGAGGGGGTTCCTTATGTAACACTGTCTGACTGTTACGTTTGAAAGGGGAGCACAAAGACCACTTTACCCCCCCCACCATCCCAGACCGCCACACACTGCTCTCCGACAGCCCTTGGCCGTGGGTCCGCTGTGGCCCCTGTGAGCCTCATTCCATCTGGGCCAGGGGGACAATCAGCGGTGACCAGGGACGGTGAGGAGACCACGTCTAAACAGGGATCTGTCCCTACCCTGGCAATGCCCATTCAGGCCATTGTGGCATCATGCCAGGCTGCCACCCTGCTGGACCTGTGGATCTAATGTCAATTTTATTGGGCATCCCGCATACCACAGCCTTGTTAACATGCTCTGTGTCATAGTGGGCACAGTGTAGCTTGTTGGCTGGGATTGGGTTGGTGTTCAGGATGTTGGTTACTCATACTGAATAGGTAAGTAACCTACCTCTATCTCACGTAAGTCTCCCTTTGATATCAATCCATGATTTACACAAAAGTTTGCGTCTGTAGGCCTACCTCAAGTTAGGCTTTAAATTACATTGCATTTTTCGGCTTTGTTATTCTACCTCAAATAACCTTCTTTAGATCATTCATGCAGGTTTTCTATTCTCTGATCTCCTAAAACTTTGCTTGATCACAAACAGTCACAAACTGCTTGTTCTCAAACGCAATATGAAGTATTTTTAGATTGGTATTAATAGTCTTGCCTTGCAACTGGATAAATCAAATCAGTTTCTTCACATTGTTTAAAGAGAATTAAACTGCTATTTGTCTCTGGTGTTTACAAGTCTTTCAATGGAAACCTCAACTCAAGTAACTCCAAGAATGGCGTAAGTGCCTTCATGTGTTCTAGTTTGACTTCAGAAACAGCTGCACATATACAGGCAGGCCCACTCTCCCTGCATGTGAGCAGAAGTCTCTATGACTAAACCTAAAAGGATCACTTCAGTTATCCTTATTGAATCAAAAGCCTTTATTTGTTCCATGGTCAGGCGATGAGGAGCTATGTGTACCAGTGAGAGATATGCTGTTCACAGTGGTTCTCTATCTATGGGTCCTGGCTAGGGTTGCAAAATTCTGTGAACTTTCAAAAAATGCACTGGTTTTCCCGAAATCCCGGTTGGAGGATTTCTGGAATCCAGAAACCTCCAACCAGAATTTCTGGAAAACCAGGGAATTTATTAAAAGTTCACAGAATTTTACAACCCTAATCCTGGCCGGTGGTGCCCAATAAAATCAGCGGCCCGTCAAAAGGCTCCTTGTTAATCCAATTAGGCTAACAAGACTCTATGTGAGGAGACATTTTTAATTGAAACTCACTTCAGAGAAGCAGCAAAGCTCCCTGGCAGACAGGCACACTGCTGCCTCCAATAGGGTGGCTCTTCAAGAGCACCGCTGGTGTCCTCCCTAGAGAGAGAGAGACAGACAGAGAGAGAAACGGAAGGGGTTGAGAGAGAGAGAGTGTGTGTGTCTACGTAGATGAGTGATTAATAACCTTTCCTGCAGTCAAATTACCAAATCGCCCTCTAGTGGCCTCATGGGTGGAATGTTATTCATATATTTCATTATTTCATAATTAATTAACATTATTTCAAAAAACCTGCTGAAAATCCGGTGTTTCTATGTCAAACGGTTTTGTTATATTTCAGTCTTCTGTGATGTATATAAAGTGTTATATTGGTATGCAAACTGAAATGTAATACATTTCAACTCTATATCTGACATGGTACAGGTGTCTTCTTTTCTTTAAGCCCATAACCATGTGTGTGAGGTGTATACTTTTGTTTCATGGCAAAATGTAGATTTCCACCTAAATAGACATACCCAAGAGTAACTGCTATTCATGTGCAAAAACTTGGTATATTTGGAAAGAACACATCTGGGAGATTATGAGGAAATGATCAGAAAATAGATAGGAGTTACATAGTTCAGAATACACAAGATCAAAATAACACACAAAATAAGTATTTTTTATTTTGAAAGTAATCTTTCATTGACAAGCTATAAGTGAATTATTGATGACTAGAGCTGGAAACACATCAGATGGCTTCCACAACATGTGAACAATGTCCGAAAAAATAATGGGATTGATAGAACTAACAATTAGAAATGGGCAGATGTTTTAGTAAGTGGTGTCAGGTGTGGTCACGGGAGGTTTCCACGTTTCTGAGCCAGGTAGCAATAGTTTGCATTACGCATAAAAGGTTCTAGGCCTTGCTTTGTCCCACCCAGGTCAACTGCATATCCCTGGAAAGTTTATCTCATTGGCTAAAAGACTGTCAAGGTGACATAGTAGCCAATCCCCTGTGTAATGGATGCCTACAGCGCGTAAGCAGGCAACATCATATATTTGATGAGCAAATATATAGTCACTCGGTGGACATTCGATGTTGCCATTAAGTCATACATGATCAGATAACATTGTCTAGATTTGTTCATACCAACCTAAGGATTCATTTGATACCCCCCATGTAGCTATAGCTCAAACACAGACCAAATTGAAGCTTACCCTGTAAGATGTTTGGTGAAAACGTTGTGTAAAATAAACATTTTGACTCTCGGGCTGGTGATCAATAACGGTAGGTCACAGGCAGACAAATAAGATATCCTCATGATCTGTGGAATCCCGGCTTTCGGTGTGTATCAACGTATTCCGTGTTTATTTTGTTTATACTTCACAACGCTAACCAGAATGTAGGTAGCAGCCATCTTGAAATTAGGTAATCGGCTCGGCCTGCCCTTATAAATATGTATGCCCATATATGGTAGTAAATCACACCAAAGATTTGAAGGCACCGATCAATAGCCAAGATACTCAGCTTTCCGCAGACACCCTACATTTGCAGATAGGGGCTACCGTTCTCATACCAAACTGAATTTAATAAAATAAATCTAATAGGGTCCCCAAATATGGGGACTTTACATTTAAGAGGTTTAAGACTACCAAGAAACCCTGACCCTGATTTAGCCCACTGCAGTAAAAGGTTTAAGAAGCCTTTGAAGATGATTTATTTTTATCTTGAAGTAATCGCTTGAAGATTCTA
This sequence comes from Coregonus clupeaformis, assembly GCF_020615455.1. Classification (NCBI taxonomy): domain Eukaryota; kingdom Metazoa; phylum Chordata; class Actinopteri; order Salmoniformes; family Salmonidae; genus Coregonus; species Coregonus clupeaformis. The sequence goes on from NW_025534245.1 coordinate 132,399, forward strand.
GTTTTGGACAGCCTATGATTCTCCATGATATGACATTGCTTATATAATGATTATATGACCTTTTAGAAGAGAGAACCACATGTATGGGATGTTTTACTTGATGAAAGAGTTGAACTCCTGTATTCCTGACTTCATAACCCTAACAAACCCGACATCCATGAAAACTAGACATTAATACTGCACATAAATGATAGCCGTGCATCACAATAACATTTCTCAGGCTGTTAGCCCGCTATACTGATATAGTTGTTGATGGTGAAAACAACAGGAAACCAAGACTTAGCCAAGGTTACTGTTTGGCCATTTTTCCAGAAACAGTGAGACAGACCTTGTCTTTGGAACGTTACTTTCTCTCTCTGTTTGCTTTCCAAACATACAACTATAAAAGACACAAAGTGAATGAGTGGTTGTTAGAGCTGAACAAACACAGAAGTGTGACTAAAGTGTCTCTTTACCGTCGGAGGGAGCTGTCTGTTGAGCAGCCTTCTCCTCTGGGGACTACTCACACAGAGTTAGCTAGCCTGTTCTGTTCCCTGTAGAGTCCATCACTTAATGAGGGAATGCCTGTGTGTGTGTTTGTGGTGTGTGTTTGTGTGTGGGTGTGTGTGTGTGTCCGTGCGTCTCTGTGTGTGTGTGTGCGTCTGTCCGTGTGTCTCTGTGTGTGTGCGTGTGTGTGTGTGTACAGTATGTTCCTTAATAGTATATTCCCTGAATATGTGTGTAAGGGTGGCGGTCCATAGTGGTTTTGGCAGAAGCGATGCTGCTCAGAATGTCAGATGATGTCTTTAACAGCAGTGTGAGTAGCAGAATTGAGTGTATCTGGTGGATGGATGGATTAACCCAAAATTCACCCTCATTTCAAAAGCCTCTGTTTCTCTGACTACAGCAGAAATAAGCCCAGGATTCCACCTGGCTGCTACCATAATACTAATGTGACGGCACCCATTAACAACCTTTATCTGCTTAGTAATGTAATACTCTATAGGCCTACTGTATATTTATTACAAATAATGCTAGTATAATAGCAAATGGTTTTGTTGAAGTTTTGTGACTTATTTGGTTGTCATGCACCACTTTTAATGAAGAAATAGTTATATTGTTTCATATGAGATATTGGTTTGTGTGGGTGTGAATGTTTTTCTTGGACGCCACACTAAAACCTAGACATCACGTCAAAAATGGCATAGCTCTTATTAAATATGAAGATGGCATTTCTGTGAAAGAAATCATGTTGGTCTCTCTTACTGACAAGTAAGTCCAACACTCTTTCACTGAACTACATGTTTGTCTGGTTAAAGTAATGTGTCTCACTGTGTTTCTCTCAGCGCTGCTCTCTGTGAGACTGCAGGGTGAAGATGGCATATGACCATCTCCCCTCCAGATCACTCCACCCCCCACAGGGAGCCCCGGAGACCCTAAACCCCAAACCATAATCCCTAATCCCAGCTCCTTGCCATTCAAGGACATTAGTAAATGATTACACTTAATCCATGGGGTTCACCAAAGCTGCTTTAGGGGAGGAATAAGGAGCTACACTTGGCTGAAGTAATTGACCAGTGGATAACTATATGGCCAGTCCATCTTGGTTTAATTTGTTTTGCATTTTAGCCTCAGGGTAATGCTGGACTGCTGAGCCAGCATGGGAGACAGATCCCGCCCAATGACTAGGGAATTGAGTCACGATATGTTCAGTCATTGACTGGCATAGTTGACACAACTCGTGTGTGGATTCTGGGCTGAAGCCTCAATGCAAGAAAGTCACTGGTCATCCGATAGTTTGTTCGGTTGGTGTTTGTTTACTACAGATGTAGGATGTTAATTTATTTTGTTGCTGAGAATCGCAGGGAATGCAGGAAATGCAAACTTGTAGTGTATCCGATGTTTAAAAAGGCTTCTAAAGTTTGTAATTTCCACTTTAAAAATGTCAGACTTCACTTGCCCTAACAAAAAATGTATCAACCCCTACAAAGAAATGTCCATTCATTATAATGCACATAATAATTCACATTTGTTGTTGCTGCAGGATTATTTTTCAAATTAAGATCCTACATCTGTATCTCTGCTGCTTATAGTCAAGTCCTGTGTCTGTGTTTTGTATTATGAATGACATTTAGTGGACAGATTGATAAAAGGAAATTGACTCATGGCTGTGTGTGGTTATGAGACCTGACCCCTGACAACATTGTTTTCTGTATGTTTGCAGGGAACACTCTGGGGGCCAATGTCACTGAGTTGGACACCATAGCCAACGTGACATCCCTGCCCAGTAAGGTCGAGGAAGCGGCCAAAGTGAATGATGTCGTTATCGAGGTGACCGGGGTCAGCAGCTCTTTCAGCCCCGTCGTCACGGTGACCCAGAAGGTCAGTCGCATTCCCCGCTCCGAAGAGGAGCAGGGCAGCGGCATGCTGGGAGAAGGGGTGTTGCCAGCCGAGGAGGAGGTGGTAACCCCGCCCAGGATCAGCCCCGACTCAGCAGAGACAGAGCTCCTGCTGCCTAGCAACCCCCGTGGCACGGAGGAGGAAGAGGATGAAGAGGAGCACACTTACCCAACATGGCTCAACAGCAGAGACAACGTCTTCGACCTGGACCGCCGCTACCAAGAAGGAGTAGCCAATCTGGCCACCACCACTGCCCCGCCCCCCGCCGCCGCTAACCCCTCCCGCTCGGACGTCCTCACCGTGGACTTCTTCGACCCCGCCTCTCGTGGCCACGGCCACGGCCTGGACCTGGCCCCACCCTCTCCCTCCTCATTGGCCCACGAGCTCCAGGGCGGTGACCCCACTTCCTGGGCCATGCCAGACAACTATGACTACCTCAAGCCGTACGAGGACGGTGCGTCGCCCACCTCTGACGAGTACTCATACAGCACCACTACCGATACCCTGGATGGGGATGACGACTTGAGGCTAACTGCTGCGCCTCCATCCCGCTCCGGGCCCAGGGCTCCCCCAGGTTCCGGCTCCTTCACCCCAGACAAGAGGCTGCCCAGTGGGGGTGCTGCTGCTGCTCCAGAGGGCCCTGCGGCCGCCCCTCCAGCATTACCAGTGGATGGCTCAGACGGGGCCGGTGGCTGCCGCCAGGGCTATGTGAAGCAGAATGGAACCTGCCGCTCCCCCTGTGACACACTACCCAGCTACTGCTTCAACGGAGGCCAGTGCTACCTTCTGGAGGGCATGGGTGTCTTCTGCAGGTGAGAGATGAAATGAGTGCACTCACACACGCACACACGCACACACACACAAATACTCTGGCACAGACAGCCATCATGCCCTTACATCATAGGCAAGGCATCCAGATGGAAGAAATCTAATTTACTAACATACCAGAGATAAACAACATGAAATTGAACCCAATCAAATCCATTATCTCTGTCTACATTACAATAACAGATATCTACACCCTTGACAATGTGTTTAGAAAGTATGGGCTAGCCTGATGAGTGAATGAGATGGAGGGTGGAAAACAGTTCCCCATCACACACACACACACACAAAGAGAGAGAGAGAGAGAGAGAGAGAGAGAGAGAGAGAGAGAGAGAAAGAGAGAGAGAGGGAGAAGGAGAGAGAGCGAGAGAGAGGGAGAGGGCGAGAGAGAGAGCGAGAGAGACGGAGAGAGCGAGAGGGTGACAGATAGAGAGAGAGAGAGAGGGAGAGAGAGAGAGAGAGAGAGAGGGAGACGGAGAGAGAGAGAGAGAGAGAGAGAGAGAGAGAGAGAGAGAGAGAGAGAGAGAGAGAGAGAGATAGAGAGAGAAAACCATGTATGTCCATGTAAATGAAAAATTGACTCCCATATGAAGCAGCTCAGTGCTGTAGACTAGAGAATATAAAGCAACACTTGTTCCTGGATGCTTTACAAGGACGTTTATGAGGAAACTTCCATTGTTTTGCCAGATCAATTTCAACCATTCGGTTGTAGTGTGGTAGTCACGCGACCCACACATGCACAATCAATCACATACATACATACATACATACATACATACATACATACATACAGACAGACAGACAGACAGACAGACAGACAGACAGACAGACAGACAGACAGACAGACAGACAGACACAGACACACACACACACACACACACACACACACACACACACACACACACACACACACACACACACACACACACACACACACACCTACACACACACACATACACATGCCCTAATTCTATTTCCATATTCTATTCTATTTTCTTGCCCTAATTATATTTCCATATTTTAGGCATCATATGAGTATGGTCAACACTGGCCAAAGTTCCACAGCCTATCAGAGTCTCAACCACAGACAATGTATAATACCGTTTTGTGGTGAACTCTTAGTACAAAACTCCAAACAGGTAACACTTGTAAATCAGCAAGTCTTATATTCAAAACCTTTTATTGTGCATTTATTTTGTTTGGAGACTTTCACCACACAACCATTGATCCAAAATATACTGTAAGTTTACTGTGAAATACCATGAGAACATTGATTTAATCACCAAAACACAACATAATGATATCTTCTCAATTTACTTATTTTAACAACCAGTTAATCGAATAGCAAAACATGCAAGATACATGTTTCAAAATTGCCCTTTGAATGCAGTAAGCTACAGTACTGTACATTACAGAATATTACACTGTTTTCACATTAGGCAATACACTGGCACTACCCATCAATGTTGACCCACCAAAATCTTATTTCCATAATTCCTATCCTATGTGTGATCAAAGGTGTGATCATTAAAGACATCTTTCACAATCATTGATGCAAAAATATATTGTTCAGATGTCATTACAACATAGGTGTACTGTAATCAAATGAAATGAATGAAAGAAACAATGTTTAGCAGGCACTAGCTTGCATCAAGCCTGTCTTGAGCATTTGTCTATAAGTTGTCATCGACATCACAGTAAATGTCCTCATTGTTCATGTACCTGGGGATGTTTTTGGGGGTATGGCAAATCCAAGCCTGACATAGGTCTGGATTGATGTCATTGCATGTCTCATCCATAGCCTGGAGGAGGGTGACACGCTCATGGGGATGGCAATCATACACCTTCCACTTGTATTGTAATCATGTATTGTATTTTACAGTATTGTATTGTACGTATGTATTATATAGTGGTCCTGTATGTGGCTCAGTTACAGCATTAAGAGCTTGACACTAGCAACATCAGGGTGGTGGGTTTGAGTCCCACTGGGGTCACATACAAAAATGTGTGGACTCACTGTTGTCACTTTGGATAAAAACGCCTGCTTCGTAAATGGCATATATTACAGTATTACAGTACTGTATTGGCCAATGCAATTGTAGTAAAGTAAAATACCCCAGCAACTTCATTTTGGATATATGTTTACAGTATAGGGGATGCATTACATATAGTACATCTCTGATCTTGTCATTATCTGATGTTTTAAAACTTACTGTGAAGTAAAATCATAATAATCGTAATAGTGCATTACAATATATATCATACTTCACGTTTATACTTAACAAACATACATTTTCATTATGTAGTTCTCAAAATCTGTAGGAGACAAACCAGTATAAAATCTATAGGTTTACCAAATGGTTAAGTGATTATCAATTAAGAGCGGTCGGATTAAGTAATAGTAAAATGTATTTTAACAAATTAGAGGAGAATCATATCAAAAGTAATGTGAAAATTGCATTGTGAAAGGCAATTACTTTATATGAACATGTATTGCAATGTGAAACATGTATTTCTAGATGAAACTGATTAAGGTTGGTCAAAAAGTGATTGTGTGATTTTGTGTGTTTTACAAGATTCCCAATCCTGGTGCATTGATGCCAGGCCAACAGATCTTTATAGAGGTCACCATGAGGAGAAAGTCTAAGCCAGGTTACATGAGTAGCAAAACCATGACATGTCATCATGTTAGGTTGATGATTAGTACGGTTACTGGGATGGATGGGGGAGGAGGTGCTGGTTGGTTGGTATGAGATGTTAGACAGACACATCCAGTGGTATTCTGGCTCAGCCACCAAACGAGTGGCATTGATTCATCCATTACATCAGGTAACATCCCATTATGTAGATCGGGTTTCAGAAAGGGTTTCAAATCCTATGTCTGATTCAATTTCAGGAATTAGCTTGAGTTTAAATGGAATGGAGCACTAAAACCCTAGATGCCTAAACTGTTGAGGGGCACAGCTGTACCTCTGTCTAAGAACCTGGCCAAGACTTTCGACTCTGTCAACCACCGCATTCTTATTGGCAGACTAAATAGCCTTGGTTTCTCAAATGACTGCCTCGCCTGGTTCACCAACTACTTCTCAGATAGAGTTCAATGTGTCAAATCGGAGGGCCTGTTGTCTGGACCTATGGCAGTCTCTATGGGGGTGCCATAGGGTTCAATTCTTGGGCCGACTCTTTTCTCTGTGTATATCAATGATGTCGCTCTTGCTGCTGGTGACTCTCAGATCCACCTCTACGCAGACGACACCATTTTGTATACATCTGGCCCTTCATTGGACACTGTGTTAACAAACCTCCAAACGAGCTTCAATGCCATACAACACTCCTTCAGTAGCCTCCAACTGCTCTTAAACACTAGTAAAACTAAATGCATGCTCTTCAACCGAACGCTGCTTGCACTCGCCCACCCGACTAGAATCACTACTCTCGACGGGTCTGACCTAGAGTATGTGGACAACTACAAATACCTAGGTGTCTGGTTAGACTGTAAACTCTCCTTCCAGACTCACATTAAAAATCTCCAATCTAAAGTTAAATCTAGAATCGGTTTCCTATTTCGCAACAAAGCCTCCTTCACTCATGCTGCCAAACATGCCCTCGTAAAACTGACTATCCTACCGATCCTTGACTTCGGCGATGTCATTTACAAAATAGCCTCCAACACTCTACTCAGCAAATTGGATGTAGTCTATCACAGTGCCATCCGTTTTGTCTCCAAAGCCCCATATACTACCCACCACTGTGACCTGTACGCTCTTGTTGGCTGGTCCTCACTACATATTCGTCACCAAACCCACTGGCTCCAGGCCATCTATAAATCACTGCTAGGCAAATCCCCGCCTTATCTTAGCTCATTGGTCACCATAGCAACACCCACTCGTAGTATGCGCTCCAGCAGGTATATCTCACTGGTCATCCCCAAAGCCAACACCTCCTTTGGCCGCCATTCCTTCCAGTTCTCTGCTGCCAATGACTGGAACAAATTGCAAAAATCTCTGAAGCTGGAGACACTTATCTCCCTCACTAACTTTAAGCATCAGTTGTCAGAGCACCTTACCGATCACTGCACCTGTACACAGCCCATCTGAAATTAGCCCGCCCAACTACCTCATCCCTATATTGTTATTTATTTTGCTCATTTGTACCCCAGTATCTCTATTTGCACATCATCTCTTGCACATCTATCATTCCAGTGTTAATACTAATTGTAATTATTTTGCACTATAGCCTATTTATTGCCTTACCTCCATAACTTGCTACATTTGCACACACTGTATATATATTTTTTCTGTTGTATTTTTTACTTTGTTTTGTTTTACCCCATATGTAACTATGTGTTGTTGTTTTTATCGCACTGCTTTGCTTTATCTTGGCCAGGTCGCAGTTGTAAATGAGAACTTGTTCTCAACTGGCTTACCTGGTTAAATAAAGGTGAAATAAAAAATTAAATAAAAATAAAGACCCCTCCTTCAACAACACCCCCTCCTCCCTAAACTCATCCAACCCATTGTTATAAAACCCTTCTGGCTGTGAGTAATAGAGCAAAGGCACATTATGCAGATCAATGCCAAGATATGTATTTCCCTTAATCCTGTAACTCACCGAATGAACCAATCAGCTGGGAGAGATCAGAAATTAGCGAGCATCTGTGTGGATTAGCATGCAAATGTATGTGCGGTGGCTAGTCCCTGGTTGGCTATCACCTCCTGACTGGCGCTGATGGAGATGATGATGGCAATGAGAGCTGGCACAGATGTATCGAACAGACAGGGTCGCCATGCCAACGTGATTTTGTTCACACAACAGGAGAGCTCACACAAATGTGTGTGTGCACATACACTCAAATTGAGACACACACACATGCAGGTACGCATACACACGGACACACACACACACACACACAGACACACGGACACACACACACGTTTTGCTTTTACTGTGACCCCAATAGAACCTCTCCCAACTCAAGGCCCTAATCATGACATAATGACCCTCTGTTCTCCTACCCCTGCAGACACACAGTTTCTCATTAGTATGTGGCTACACAGTTAAACTGTTCAGTGATCTTGACCCTGACCTCTTGACCCTGACAGTTTCCTGTGGCAGGTCAGCAGTAGGTAATCTCCCAGCAGGCCTAATGGCCAGAGATGAGGTGTGTGATTGAGATGGCAGATGCCCAATCTGTACAGAGATTGGTCTTATCCTTTATACTGGTTTTAGTATCATTGGAGCCACGGTCCATATAATCCTCAATTATAATCATTGTAGGAACAGTCCATAGAGTAGGAAAGCCAAGAGCAATATCGCAAATCACTACCATAAAACTTAACTAGGATATTACAGCAATGTGGCGGCAGGTAGTCTAGTGGTTAAGAGTGTTGGGCCAGTACTTGAAAGATCGCTGGTTCGAATCCCTGAGCCGATTAGGTGAAAAGTCTGTAGATGTGCCCTTGAGCAAGGCACTTAACCCTAATTGCTCCTGTAAGTCAATCTGCATAAGAGCATCTGATAAATGACTCAAATGTAAATGGTTATCACTACACTTTTAGAAGACAAGGTCTTTGGTGGGCTTAAAGAGATCATAGTAAACAATAAACAAACAGTAAACAATGCACTAAGTACATTGATTTTGATGTCTGTGAGACCTCCATATTAGATGACACTGTCCCTCGAGACTGTTGGACTGAGTCAGTGAAGATCTGTGTGACACTGAGGGACAGTCCAAGTTCTGTCTGAGGTTGGGCTAAGAGGCAATATGGGTCAGTGGAGCTATGGCACAATTTTAGCCCAGTTTGTGTGTGTGTGTGTGTGTGTGTGTGTGTAATGGTGAACTGAGGCTGATTCATACACCAGCCCAATTGAATTACAGTGGGATGAATGCAAAGGGCTCTGCCCTCTGTTATAACACACTCCTACAAGTAGTTGGTTGTGTCTGTCCTCCATATCCCTTTCTGGGGTTTACCGACAAAGCCATGTCCTGCTGTGTATGTGTGTATTGTAAGTGTTTGCATACTACATGTGTGTGTATGCATCTGTGCATTGGTTTGGATATGGTTGGTAAGAATAGTTTAAAAATAACAGTCTGTAACAGTCATGAAGTGGCTAATTTGAATGTTTGATCTACCTAACGTTATCAATAGTTTACCTCTCTCTACTATCCTAACTGACATGGCCTGAGAGCGCTAACATCTTTAATCATTTCCCCCAAAGCTGGAGGACTGAGGACAACACTCTGTAAAATGGAGTGTAGGAGGGAAAGAGAGCGAGATGGATGGAGATAGACATGGCAAATAAAAAGAGAGAGTAGGAGGGACAGAGAGAGAAAATCAGTCCAGCCTGCCAGTATGGAAACACATCAGGGCGAGCCAGGTTGAATTAACTGTGAGCATGTGTGTGTGTACAGTCATAGCTTTGTGTGTGTGTGTGTTAGTGTGTGTGTATATGTGCATGTGTGTGTCCCTGCAGCTTGATATAATTAAGACGAGGTATTATCACCAGGAGTCCCATGTAGTCATGGCAATTTAGGATTTCTGGTCACTTTATGAAAAGCATACACACAAATAAATATGCATGTGCATGCACACGCACACTCCTTCTCCTCTAGGATTATGGCTATATTAAGACCCCCTCCACAAATCAGCAGAAGTAAGAGAGCACAGGGTCATTCAAGAGGTCAAGAGGTCAGACACAGGAGATTAAGATCTAGTTAGAGGGCTCAGATCAGGGAACACACACACACATGTGCAAACACACAGACCCAAACACACAGACCCACACACACAGACCCACACAAACACGGACACAGTAAGGTAGTCCAATGTATCCGATGAGCCATTCCGTGGCAGTAGAGTCTGGTTTGTTGATTTGTGTTACACACACACACACACACACACACACACACACACACACACACACACACACACACACACACACACACACACACACACACACACAGCGTAGAAGAACATAAGCAGCACTATTGACTATGCTAAGGTCATACCTTGGTGCTATTTATTGTAAAGGTTATGATGCTAGTACCTTCATTGGATTCTCTGTCTGTTAAATGGAACATGGGGCAGGCGTACTACATGTACAGTACCAGTCAAAAGTTTGGACACACCTACTCATTCAAGGGTTTTTCTTTATTTTTACCATTTTATACATTGTAGAATAATAGTGAAGACAACACAACTATTAAATAACACATATGGAATCATGTAGTAACCAAAAAAGGGTTAAACAAATCAAAATATATTTTATATTTCAGATTCTTCAAAGTAGCCACCTTTTGCGTTGATGACAGCTTTGCACACTCTTGGCATTCTTTCAACCAGCTTCATGAGGTAGTCACCTGGAATGCATTTAAATTAACAGGTGTGCCTTGTTAAAAGTTAATTTGTGGAATTTCTTTCCTTCTTAATGCGTTTGAGCAAATCAGTTGTGTTGTGACAAGGTAGGGGGGTATACAGAAGATAGCCCTATTTTGTAAAAGACCAAGTCCATATTATGGCAAGAATAGCTAAAATAAGCAAAGAGAAATGACAGTCCATCATTACTTTAAGACATGAAGGTCAGTCAATACGGAAAAGTTCAAGAACTTCGAAAGTTTCTTAAACTGCAATTTCCAAAACCATCTAGCACTATGATGAAACTGGCTCTCATGAGGACCGCCACAGGAAAGGAAGTCCCAGAGTTACCTCTGCTGCAGAGGACAAGTTCATTAGAGTTAATTGCACCTCAGATTGCAGCCCAAATAAATGCTTCACAGAGTTCAAGTAACAGACACATCTCAACCTCAACTGTTCAGAGGAGTCTGCGTGAATCAGGCCTTCATGGTCGAATTGCTGCAAAGAAACCACTACTAAAGGAAACCAATAAGAAGAAGAGACTTGCTTGGGTCAAGAAACACGCGCAATGGACATTAGACCGGTGGAAATCTGTCCTTTGGTCTGATGTGTCCAAATTTGAGATTTTTGGTTCCAACCGCCGTGTCTGTTTTTGGTTCCAACACTTAACCTGCATGGCTACCACAGCATTCTGCAGCGATACTCCATGCCATCTGGTTTGCGATTAGTGGGACTGTCATTTGTTTTCCAACAGGACAATAACCCAAAACATACCTCCAGGCTGTGTAAGGGCTATTTGACCAAGGAGAGTGATGGAGCGCTGCATCAGATGACCTGTCCTCCACAATTCCCCGACCTCAACCCAATTGAGATGGTTTGGGATGAGTTGGACCACAGAGTAAAGGAAACGTAGCCAACAAGTGCTCAGCATATGTGGGAACTCCTTCAAGACTGTTGGAAAAGCATTCCTCATGAAGCTGGTTGAGAGAATGCCAAGAGTGGCACCGTCATAGGATGCCACCTTTCCAACAAGTCAGTTTGTCAAATTTCTGCCCTGTTAGAGCTGCCCCGGTCAATTGTAAGTGCTGTTATTGTGAAGTGGAAACGTCTAGGAGCAACAACGGTTCAGCTGAGAAGTGGTAGGCCACACAAGCTCACAGAACGGGACCGCTGAAGCGCGTAACGCGTAAAAATTGTCTGTCCTCGGGTTGCAACACTCACTACCGAGTTCCAAATTACTTCTGGAAGCAACGTCAGCACAATAACTTCGTCAGGAGCTTCATGAAATGGGTTTCCATGGCCAAGCAGCCACACACGAGCCTAAGATCACCATGCGCAATGCCGAGCGTCGGCTGGAGTGGTGTAAAGCTCGCCACCATTGGACTCTGGAGCAGTGGAAACGCATTCTCTGGAGTGATGAATCACGCTTCACCATCTGGCAGTCCGATGGATGAATCTGGGTTTGGCGGATGCCAGGAGAACGCTACCTGCCCCAATGCATAGTGCCAACTGTAGAGTTTGGTGGAGGAAGAATAATGGTGTGGGGCTGTTTTTCATGGTTCGGGAAAGGCCCCTTAGTTCCAGTGAAGGGACTTTTCTGTGCTTCCAACTTTGTGGCAACAGTTTGGGGAAGGCCCTTTCCTGTTTCAGCATGACAATGCCCCCATGCACAAAGAAAGGTCCATACAGAAATGGTTTGTCGAGGCCTCCCGAGTGGCGCAGTGCCTCCCGAGTGGCGCAGTGCTTGAGGCGTCACTACAGACCCTGGTTTGATGCCAGGCTGTGTCACAACCAGCCGTGACCGGGAGTCCCATAGGGCGGTGCACAATTGGCCAAGCATGAAAGTTTGAAAGTTTGTTTCTTAAATCCATTGATGTTGTTGTAATGATTTCTTTACAGTCATGTTTTTTTTCATCTTATTTTTAAGAACTTGTAGAAAATACACTTTATCATGCTGTCAAGAAACATTATGACCATCCTGCGTCACTTTACTTGGACTAAGAAAATACACTTTATGACAATGTCATGAAGCATTATGACTATACTGTGTCACTTTACTTGGACTAAGAATTATAACCATCAGAATCATGTTGCCAGAAAGGCCTATCACGTACATGCCTTTATGTCAGTCATCAGTCAAAAAGAGGGTGTCTTGTCCTGCTCCTGAAATCTACTCCTGCATTCATCCCAGTCATTAGCAACAGAGCATTGGGGTAGGTGCATGTCTGACATCAATGTGTGCGCAATTACAATGACACTTTAATATGGCCAATTTCAGATAATCTTATGTAACATAAAAATACTGTTGACAAGTCGGCTATAGTGTAATGGAGCGAGTTTTGACACTCTTATGTAGGTGTCATAACCAGCCATAAAATAACGCAATATATGTCACAACAGGTCTAAATATATTTGTCATGACAGTGTTATGACCATATTATGACAGGTTAGGACAAGTTATGTCAGCTGTTATGACATGGTTATGAACGTGTCATAACGGGTTATGACGCTAGGTGTCAAGTAAAGCGTTACTTAGTAGGGTAATGGGGTTTGTATTGCCAGAGGTGGCATATGGGTGATAGTTTGACTGATTTGTTTCCTCTACCGATAACATTTTCCAGATCATGATGCCACCCACCTAATGACTTCCCACACCTTAATTTCCCAATTAAATTAGTTTCAATGGATTATTTTAGTATCTCTTTGGGGGCTGACTAGGCTGGGACTCTAGTTGTAAAACATGGGGAAGCACTGATCAATGTTGTGACAGTCACACTGGGCTCTGATTAACGTTGCTGATCCTCCCCTCCATTACCCTTTTATTATCCCTCGTTCTCCTTCCCTTTGTACAGTACCCCCCACTAACCTGCCCCCATCCCAGCCCCCTTTCCTTCCTATCCCCCATTTACCCTCATCCCCCTTCAACCTCACCCCACAACACCGTGGGGGGCCTCCCAGTATGGGGGTGTCCAATCTGTGCCCCCCTCTACCCTCCAACCCACTCTCTACCCCTCCTCTTAGCCAGGTTAGGGTATCTCTCCTGGGGGATTTGGCAGTCGAGCAGTCTTTACAAGCCTAATCAAGTAAATATTGAGGGGATTTGTGAGCTCTTTGTAATGTGGCTCAGGCTCGGGTAATTCCATTGTGTCGCTGGGTTAGAGGGCTGTATTTGGTGGCGATTGGAGGTTGTGGTAAACCTCGATTGAGTTAATGATGGGGTGGGGAGGGAAGGCTATGTGGTTACACTGGGTAACTGGTTAGGGTAAAGCTGTGGGAGTTTAAACAAGGAGCTCAGAGAGAGAGAACCAAGGCTAGCAAGAACCAAGACCTTTACAGTAAAACAAACACACAGCCATTTTGGATTGTAGGATTACAGGTTTCAGGGTGGAACGCAACGTTGTCGATTTAAGTCTAGTGAATGTTTCTACAGAGTTTATTTCAGTTGGATTGTTTCAGTTTGATTTTAACACTTTAACTTGCAACCAAAATCTTCAAGTCAAATTGTAGGGTTTTTAGGACGCTGCTGTTTTAGGACACCATTTCAATTATGTCAAAACCAAAGTCAGTCAGCTAAATGGAAACAAGATTACACTCTGCTGGAGGCAGTTGGCAAAGAGCAGGAGAGCGGAAGGGGAGAGAGAGACATAAGGATAGTGGGAGGAGGAGAAGCAGAGGTAGTAAATCAGTGATAAATTGGAGAGATGGAGAAACTCAAGGAGCAGAGTGATAGAGGAAGGAGTAGGAGGACTGAGAATGAGAAATAAAGAGAGATTACTAAGCGAGAGAGAGTCTCATGAGAGCTATCTGTGTGTGATCGTGTGTGTGTGTGCATGTGATGGAATGACATGTCAGTGCTGCATCTGCTTGTTGTGCGGCTCAGCTGGATCGCCGTGGCAACCAGCCATCCTCCTTACCCTCTCCTTCCATGTACTCTCTCTCTCTCTCTCTTCCTTATATAAACTACCTATTTGTACCAACATACAGTACCTTAGAGGGGGAGAGCGTATTCAAGTCCCCTTGAAAATGGCGAATGGCGTATCAGTAGTCCGGTCACACCTTCTCCTGCTAGAGAATGCCCCCTGGCCCCCTCGGTTGGCACGTTCGGCACGGGCACAAAGGGGGCAGGATGCAGGAAGCGGTGCTGAAAGGAACCGAGCCCCCCATCACCCGCTTACTGGGCTGAATTGAAACTGTGAATCTGAAAGGCCATACCCACACCTCCATTCATACTACACATTTACATTCATCTGTGTGAGTCTGTAGGTCCCTCGGCCTGTGTGTGGGGAACAGGGAAGGGAGAGGTGCATTTCTGTTGTTCTTCACATTCAAATTCTTCCAAGTGAATGTGTGTGTGTCCGTAAGTGGGGATTTCCCCCTAAAATCCACATGCAGACATTTGAGGAGTGAGTGTGAACCTTCGCGTTCTTGTGCCTATTTTAGCCTGTATGGGTTCTTCTCATTGAGTGTGTTTCATTCACATTCACAGGCTTTCCCGAGTTCCAACTACTTCACAAATCCAGTCTCTTTAATCACCCTGTTTTATTCTCAGTGATCACACTTCTACTATTAGAAAAAAGGGTTCCAAAATAGTTATTTGGCTGTCCCCATAGGAGAACCATTTTTGGTTCTATGTAAAACCCTCTGTGTAAAGGGTCCTACATGGAACCCAAAAGGGTTCTACCTGGAACCAAAAGGGTTCTACCTGGAACCAAAAAGGGTTCTTCAAAAGGTTATCCTATGGGCACAACCGAAGAACCCTTTTAGGTTCTAGATAGCAGCAGGGATATACATAGTATCTGGTTACCATGGTTTCATTCCTGTTATAAGCAGTGAGAGACCAGTCATTACCATTTCCCCTTGTTAACCAGTGTGATCAACCCAGTTTATAGAGTATATGTCTTCTTACGCAGCATGCCATACAATTCATTCTCATAGTGGTTACAAGCATGTGAAGCAGCAGATTTGGCTAATAAGGTTCCAGTCTTGTTAAGAACAGAGATATATTCAATGATTTAGATGCCAGATAGTCAGCAGACAAAGCCATCTGCCTCTGTCATTTTTGTCCCCAGGAGGAAACCGTACACTGGCAAACTGGAGCAAAAAGAGTCTAGGACTCAGATGGCGGCAACTGTGTGTGTGTGTGTGTGTGTGTGTGAATGGAAAACAG
This sequence comes from Coregonus clupeaformis, assembly GCF_020615455.1. Classification (NCBI taxonomy): domain Eukaryota; kingdom Metazoa; phylum Chordata; class Actinopteri; order Salmoniformes; family Salmonidae; genus Coregonus; species Coregonus clupeaformis. The sequence continues at coordinate 148,125 of NW_025534245.1, forward strand.
CCTCTGGCTCTTTGTATTTTTCTATTTTCTTTTTAGACAGAATGATCACATTATCCCTTCAAATAGAGCCATGTTGAAAGCCTGCTGGTGACACTTCAGGAGTTCCATAAATCATATACACTGCTGTATATGTGGGATGTTGAAGAGCGTTTTTAGACCCCACACTCAGGGCTGGATTCAATCCGCATCGCAGAAGTATCGTGGAAGATCCGCGTTATAGCCTGATTTAAATTGAAAGACAATGTTCCTGCATTTGCAGAGATTTTCCGCGATACTTCCGCAATACGGATTGAATCCAGCCCTTAAAGCTTTCAGACTGAAGCACTTGGGATAATTATGAACAGAAATGTTCGTAAACAGAGCAATCTGAATTTAAATGTGTGCCAACCTTACAAACTTCAACTATGAGTGACATAGTGGTACTGCCCTCACCCTAATCAAAATAATGTTGAGCCTGCACACAGACACACAGACAGACACACAGACAGACACCCAGACAGACACACACACACAATTTTGTAAAAAGTGTTATGTTTGTTATGTTTCTCTCCAACCCTCCTCTCATGGCCTCTCTCCACACTTCCCTTATCTGGCCATTTCATCTGTCACCCTATCCATCTTTCCCTGGCTGCTCCTCTCTCTCCTCTCCGTATTCCATTACACATGCCTCATTGTTTCCACTACTACTACTTCCCTTCCCTTCCTCTCTTTGTCGTCTTCTTCTTCTTCTTCTTCTTCTTCTTCTTCTTCTTCTTCTTCTTCTTCTTCTTCTTCTTCTTCTTCTTCTTCTCTCCTCTCCTTTTGCTCCTCTCTCTCTCTCCATCCCTCCTTCCCCATGCAGGTGTAATGTCCAGGACTACATCTGGCACAAGGGTTCCCGCTGTGAGTCGGTGGTGACAGAGTTCCAGGTGTTGTGTCTGACCATCGGGGCGTCGGCCCTCATGGTGCTGCTGCTCTTCATGATCATTGTCTGCTTCGCCAAGAAGCTCCACGTGCTCAAGACCGAGAACAGCAAGCTGCGCAAACGCAGGTAAGCTTACAGCGTGGACCTGGGGAAACCTGCGCAAATATAGGGGAGTTTATGGACCAGATAAAACCAGCTACACCTTTGTGCTAAGAAAACCAGGAAAAAACAAGAAGTGCAGCCATAGATCATAGAACCCACAGAAAACTGGCTGCGCAAACGCAGGTGAGCTTATGGACTAGAACAACCAGGCAGCAGATAGACAGGTATTTGAGCTCTTGTATTCTCACAGCATATTTATGTGAAATCAAAAATCATAATCACTATCAACAAAGCTTAGCATTTCTAGCACTATTGAATATGAACATATTTTGTATTCGATTGGAGTATTACATTAGTATTAGACGTGTAGTCTGTGAATTACATTACAACTACTTCCATTGAAACAAAGCTCAACTTTGGGGCTGATGGAGAGAGTAGTGGGGGGAAAAGAGAGGAGATGAGCAAAGGATCAGGATAAAAGGACAGGAGATTGAGGAGGAAGAGAGGTGAAGTTAGGGATACCTGAGAGGGTTATGGATGGGTTAGGGGAGAGAAGAGGCTGAGGGAGGGAGGGAGGGAGGGGAGCTGGACGGTAAAGAGGAGGATGGGGGACAAAGAGAAGAGGCGACAGACAGAACAGACAGAGGGAGAATTGGATGGATCAGATAAAGGGGGGAGGATATTAAATGAGCGAAGGAGACAATGAAGGAATGCGGAGGAGGAGGAGGGGGCGGAAAGCACGATGACAAGATAGATGAGAGAGGAAATGCAGAAAGAGAGAAAAGATAAAGCAGAGAGAGAAAGAAAAAGGGAGGGATTGAGTTTGCATTGAAAGAGAACGGGAAGAGGATAGCTAGAACGAGTGCGGTATGAGATGCGGCTGTGCCTTCGCCAGTTGTTTTGCCTAGCAACAGTGAAGTCATGTATGAGGGTGGATGAGTGTGGATGAAAATCTAGACTACCCTTGCTTCCATCAGCAATGCACATTTCTTAGCTGAGGATGATGATGTTAGTCATGATGATGAAGAAAGGTGCAGCAGTCAGTGCAGTGGAAAGCGTGCTGATGGTTAGCGCATGGTGCTAGCTGAAAATAGTGATGTCATTGCTGCTCTGGCTCCAGCTGAAAGTAGGGCAGTCTGATCAGGAGTGTATGAGAGGGGAGGGGAGGGGGAGACAAGGCAGGGGAGGAGGAGTTGACCTACATACAGCTGTGCGACCTGAGGGGTGTGTGTGTGTGTTTGTAAGGAGATGGACCGCATGCAGAATGGGACAGACAACACAGCCTCATCAAGTGGTTAGCCAAAAATCGAAGAGGAGGAAGGTGAAACAGAAGTGGAGTAGAAAAGGCAGAATGAAACAGAGGAGAACAGAGGGGTGGAGGAGTGAAGGAGAGAGAGTGGAAATGTGTAGAGGATGGCGAGCAGATGGAGGGCAGGAATAGGAAAGAGCTTTTACCAAGAGAAAAACTCAGTTGTTGTTGGAAGGAGAAAGAGTGTGTGTGCGTGTGTGCAAGCATGCGTGTGTGTGCATGTGCGCGTGTGTATAGGGCACTGCTGATGAGGCTCATGTATACATGAGACGCCCACCTCTCTCTCCCTCCATCTGCTGCAGATAATTGCAGTGGGCTCCACAGTGTGTCTGCCGCAGTCAAGATGGGGTCTGCTTCCTTGTCAGAGAGAGAGGCAGAGAGAAAGATGGAGCGAGAGAGAGATGGAGGGAGGGAGAGAGAGAGAGAGGTGCTGGGGGAAGGGGGAGAAAGGGAAGGAAAAATAGTAGGGAGCGAGGGAGGGAAAGAGATAGAAAGAGAGAGGGGTGTCAAGAGAGGTAGAAAGCAAATGGCAGAGGACAGAGAGAGAGAGAGATGTAGGTAACGTTATCTTTGCAGAGAGGAGAGTGTTCTGGCTGGAGTGCCAGATTAAAACTGAGACATCCTGGCTTTAGTCCCTTTATCCCTGTGCCACGGTTTAGAAACTATACTTCACAAGCCTCTCTCTCTCTCTCTCTCTCTCTCTCTCTCTCTCTCTCTCTCTCTCTCTCTCTCTCTCTCTCTCTCTCTCTCTCTCTCTCTCTCTCTCTCTCTCTCTCTCTCTCTCTCTCTCTCTCTCTCTCTCTCTCTCTCTCTCTCTCTCTCTCTCTCTCTCTCTCTCTCTCTGGGAAGTGTTTTCAATGATAGGTCAATGGTGAGTCATTGTTGCAGTTTGGGAAGTAACTCTCATTTTCGTTTTCAGTTGCAAAACATTTTGCTATACATTGTGCCCTATTGAATACAACCCAGGATTGGGTGTCAAAGTGTAAATAGCTGTAGGCTAGTTTTGATTCACAGCTGATTTGTTGCATCACAGAGGGTATGTCTGTCTGTCTGTCGTCTGCATACTGAAGTCTTACACTTGCACTATACTGTAACTAACGCTGCTCTCTCTTGCTTTTTCTCTCCCTCCTCCCTCCTCTCCCCACATCCTTTTCCCTCGTCCTTCAATCCTGATTTTGACCTCCCTATTCTCTCTGCATCCCTCTGTTTCTATTTCCCCCTCCCCATCGACACGCTCCTCTTCCTCCCACAATGTGACCCCTCCTCATTTTATCCTCTTTTACCTGTTCTCCCTTCCTCTCCTCTCTGGTCCCCTCCCTGTCCTCCCTCCCTCTCCTCTCTGGTCCCCTCCCTGTCCTCCTCCTCTTCCCAGCAGTAAGTACCGGCCTCCATCGGAGCAGCACAATGATAATTTCTCCCTGTCCACCATCGCTGAGGGCTCCCACCCAAATGTAAGGAAACTGTGCGACACCCCTCCTAACGTCCCTCATGCCCGTGCTTTGGCTTACTATGATAACATTATCTGTCAGGTAACGTGGTTCTCGTCTCTCTCTCACCTTTTCTTCCTTCCCTCCTCTGCATGGGCTTGAGCGTCACCTCTCCGGGGTACAAGGTGGGGTGTTACAGTGGGGTTCTTCTCTCTCGCTATGGGACAAGTCTACAGCCAGATAGGCAGACATAGTACTACACCCGGTTACTGAGGCAACACTGTTACCATGGCAACAATGTGGCTGTAAAGTCTCTACTGTGTATTGCCTCACTGTCAGTTATTATTTTATTAGCTATTGATCCCACTTGAAGGTGACACACACACACACACACACACACACACACACACACACACTGCAGATGTGAAAGATGGAGCAAGGAAATAAGTAGATCTTACCTATACATCTGCCTGACCCAATGGTGGGGTGTGGTCAGTTCTGCTCAAGCTAAGACTTGACCAAGACCAAGAGAGAACTCCCATAGCCCTCACTGTAACCCCCTCCACCCCATCTTTCCCTGATCTGCTCTCCCTTTGATCACCTGTGCATCGGTATGTCACTGCATGCCTGCTCTATCGCTCACATGGTGCCCCCCGGTGGCCATGTCAGCCACTGCAGCAGCCTGTCCGTCGCTCTGCCTTCGTGTCTCTGTCCGTCCGTTTCACTCGCTTATCCTGACTTGGGCTGGATTGGTGGGAAAGGTGAAGAAGGTCTCTTGATTGGTCGATAATGGGGATTTGGGGGGCGGGGAATCTGGGGGCAGAAAATGTATTTCATTTATGGGGTTATTATCAGGTTGATAGTGAATGGTGTGCGAGATGTGTGCAAGGTGGGCAGGGCTATTAAGTCAGGATAAACATCTGAGATGCAACGTCTCCCTGCTGCCTGTAGGTGGCGGGGGGGAGTATAGACCTAGATGCACAACTAACGGAAGCATGGGGTAGCATAGTGTAGCATAGTGCTAACATGGTCATAGCAGCATGAGTAGAAGTAGTACTATGACATAAGATGTGGTGCCACATTCTAACAACTCATCAAATAGTTCAGGTCATCATACTTGGTATAACCACAAGCAAATTGCTTCACTTAGCTTTCTTTTGCTAGTTTTTTGTTTGTTTGTAGATGCAGCGTTATTCTTCCTTCTGGGTAATTGCGATAATGTTTCTGTAAATATAATATAGTGACAACTTGAGGGGCATCATATTGCAGTGCTTCATAACATGAGACAGTTAGCACAATCACCTAGCAGAACACTACTAACCTTAACCATAACCACAACCCAATAACATTCACAACCCAATACCATTTACAACCAAATAAAACACCATATAACACCCCAATCTTCCAGACATCCTCTAAGCTCTGAAACAGGATAGCTCTGCTCTTTGAGTCTCAGCCTGGGTTTGCAGCTTAGCTCTACAGCTCTAAGTCAATGTATTAGTACATCTCTCTATCCATAGGAGTCAATATAGAGCACCAGTATAGAATATCTGGAAAAAGGTCCATTAAAATACTATGTAGATTCATCTGCAGAGAACAGCCAACACCATAGAAAGCTCAGAATACATGAACTAATATTGTGAATAACCAATACCTCAAATCCCTCCGTCTAGTTCATGAACTAAAACCTCTGTGTTTCTATGTCAACACGGTACCCTCAGAAATATCTCATCCAACATTTACTATGGTAATGTCAAGGCCACAAAGCACCATAGTTACTGAGACGAATCCATCAGTGTCCTTATATGGGCAAGACAGTCTCTACCTCTCAATGTGAGCTGGGAATATCAGCGATCATCCTTAGGAAGTTCCCCTTACTAGGTCTTCTCTCTCTGCCACTTCCCTTTCTCTCTCTCGTGCTCTTTCATTCTCTCTCTCTATCGCCAATTCTCTTGGTTTCTATCTCTGTTTCTCTCTCTCTCTCTCTCTCTCTCTCTCTCTCTCTCTCTCTCTCTCTCTCTCTCTCTCTCTCTCTCTCTCTCTCTCTCTCTCTCTCTCTCTCTCTCTGTTTCTCTCTCTGTCTCCCTCTCTCTCACACTCTCTCTCTCTCTCTGTTTGAGGATGTTATGTATCTTTGAGGAGTATAACCCTCTCCCCCCTCAGAAAACCATGAGCAGATACACCTGGGAGTGTAAGACCAAAGAGGAGCCCGACTGTAAGGTAAGATAAACCCCCTCAGATGGCCCGCCCCCCTCTCCCTTAAACGGCTCTCTCATTGTACTGTGACCCTGTCAGTCACCCTCTCTCAACTCAACGGACTAATCCACGGCCCCAAACTTGGCTAGTCAGAACCTAGTGCTGTTACTCCTAAGTGCTGATCTAAAGTCAGTTTATAAGTTAAGTTAGCCATTACCCCTTAATGGATCATTTCTGGATTGGAGCATATGCTGATTCTAGACATGATCCATATCTTTACATACTCTGGGCTCTTAAAATAAGAACTACGAAATAAACACAATTTAAAATATGAAATGTACAGTCTTTTATCTAGGTTAAATGGCACAGAGATAAACGTTGTAGCAGTCCAGTAGCAGTACGATTGTGTCCTTGTAGTGTCCTTCAGACAGGAGATATCGACCCTTCCCACAGGAGTTCTTAACAGAAGAGAAGACACTGCAGTAGACTGAAACCAGAGAAATCTTGCTAGACATAAACTCTCTCTCCAGATAAACACACGGTCAGAAATTGTACACACTCCAACATGCATAAAAACACTATAATATATACACAGATAATACAACTAGAACGTGAAATATTGTTCTAGGGAGAATATTTTCTTTATTTTGAGCATTACATGGACTAAGTACAGTGGATTGTATCCGTTTACTCATTTACCCCTATCAACATTAATACCTTTCCTTTTATGGACCATGCTGGTTTACAGTATAGATTTAACTATGGCTTGTGTCAATTCCATTCTAACTCAGTCAGTTGACAAAATTAATTGAAAATGTAGATAAAGGTAATAAGTAAAAGTCTATATTTACAGTAATTAATACATGTATAAATTCATGTCCTCAGTATTGATTGAATGAAAATGGAATTGATATTAAGTGATTATGAAAGGGTTACATTGACATGTCCTGATCATAGTGACATGTTCTTATAATACTGACATGTCCTTGTAATGTTGACATGCCAGTCCTGTGCTGTGGATTAAAGGCCGGGACGTACAGTCCCTATTGTCCAATCCTGCCCTGTAGGCTGTGCTTTGCTGTGCTGTGCTGAGCCATACTGTACTGTACCGTGCCAGTGAAGAGCATTGAGGCTCTCTATCTATCTGTAACAAATCGTTTGACTCAGTCCTGTCCCACCCTCTTCGTGTCCTTCCTCCACTACGTATACACAGATACACACACACGTTCTATACAAAGACGCAGATCCAGACACTCAGACCGGTGCAGATCCAGACACACTCACATCAACTCTGGAACAGACACACACATACAGACATAGGCATAAAGCAGGAAGGATACAAAGATCTGTCCATGTTTCATCTTCATCTTAATCCCCCGTATATCTCTGTTCCAAAAACTCCCAACAAAGTCCCTCTCACCCTCTTTCCGCAATACAATGAAAAACAACAGCAAACAAACAAACAAACACATTTTCCAGTTTCACGCTGACGGAAGGAAAGATGGCCCCTATCCTGTAACCATGGAAGTGACGTATCCCCACGTCCTGCCCGAAGTTACTATCTAGACCATCAGCCAATGGGTAAATGCTCTCGCCATCCCGTTTGTGTGCCATTGAATAACAAGCATTCAGCTCTGTTTCGTAATGGCACAGCCCTCAGGGTCTGCAGTGTGTGTGTGTGTGCGCGCGTGCCTGTGTGTGTGTGTGTGTGTGTGTGCGTGCACGTGTGTGTAAATGCGTGTGTGTTTGTATGTGTGTATGCATGTGTGTGTCTTTCCATCAGCCTGAGCACAGACAGACTCTTCTACCTACACAGCAGGGTCGATGAAGCTATGCAATATTAATGAGGCTATCAGGGTGGAAAAACAGGTTCAAATTAATGCCAATCCATTCTTTTTCCTGACCTAAATTAAATGCAGCCAAAAGGATGAATTGAAGTGAAACAGAGTTGTCTCCTAATGCATTGTCTTTTCAGCTCCAGCTGTACTGTAAGTATGTATGAAAGTGGATCCATAGACAATGTGTTTAATGTCAATTATGGCACGGCTCATTGTGTTTTAATTGGGACAGTAGCGAGGTGAGGGGGGCTGGATGAGTGATTGGGGGGGGGTTGATTCTGGATTCTCTGGGGGTCTTGCATGTGGATGTGCATGCGCTTCCCGGTTGGCCTGGATGGGGTGCTTGTTGGTGGGTTATAAAGGATGGGAGGGGAAGGAGTCGCTCATACAGTTCTCCAATCACCTCTATGTCCCTTCAACCAAAACAAATGTGCAAAGCAAGCATGATGTTGAAACAATTGGGTAGCCACGGCCACTTGGGTCTTTTTGAAACGGTTAGCTTACTCACTGCTACATGCTTTTCCATCGACTGATAGTCAGGTAGTGTGAGGATAATATGGGATTTTGGGATATTTATATCCAAACTATATAATACATCGGATTACAGAGAGGGATGGAGGGGAGTTAGAGGCTCTAATATTTGGAGATGTTAGGATGGTATTTCAAATATTCTCATCTCTTTAGGGGGAATGAGAATATGCCATAGCAGTGGTCTGTCTAATAGAGGCTATAAATGGATATTTTCAGAGGTTGAAGGCCAGCTATTGGCTGATGCTGTGACGGTCCATATAAGAGGATGCAACAAAAGACCACATGGTAGACTAGAGGGAGGGTTTGGTTTATAACAGTTTTGGGGGGGTCTGACTGGGTAGGCCTAACTGTGTTTTCTCCTCCCTCCGTCCATCTGTCCGCCCGTCCCTGGCAGGATGATCCTAATGCCCCGAACAAGCTGGAGGACTCGACAAGGCCCCGTGCCCAAGAGGAGAATCCTGAACATCCACAACTCCGACCTCCCAAACACGAGAACCACAAAGTACTGGGCGAGGAGAACTCCGGAGGTAAACTCACTGAGAACATGATGTAGAAGCCGGGGATGAGAGAGTCGTGATCCCACCCACCACGCTCTAAACTGCTACCACCAGCCAACCACCGTCTACAACACGGCAACACTGCCACCAAGCGGCCCATGCCGCCTGCAAAAAACACACCACCCCAGCTGAAACCCCTGCCCCACCTGCCACCGCCTATAGGACACCATGCCCAATCACGCCCCTGCCTCGCTGCCCTGCCCTGTGTGGGTCACTCTGCTCCCCCTTACCCCCTGCCCCGCAGACATAACACACATGAACAACAAACAGACACACCAGAACACACAAACACACACAAAATAACATAACACACATAACACATTCCCTGCCTGCATTGGTGTATTTTTGTAAAAATAAAAAATCATATGGAGTTTAAAAAAGAAGTTAAATATTGTAAAATATAAAAGCTATGAGAGGTTTGATGTTTGTCTGACTAATTAAGTGAGTATGTGATAAATATATGAAAAAATGGATTGATATAAAAGAAACACAATGTGTTTTGTTTTATTGATGTGATTTCTAATCCTGATGTACTTGTTTTATTTTGTATTTTTTGGGAATACAGACTTCAAACAGAGAAAAAAAATCAGACAGTTGTTGAAATAAACATTTTTAACATGACACCTTTTGTCCCTGTGTTTTCCTGAACAATCTTTCCCTCTCAAACTTTGCATGGCTGATTACAGCTTGGTAGTTTAGGTTGCACTAGCACACATACACACACACACACACACACACACACACACACACACACACACACACACACACACACACACACACACACACACACACACACACACACACACACACACACACACACACTGTTACATTCCCCCATTCACACATAATTTTTCATACCGGCCTGCATTCTCAATGAGTTCCCAAAGGAGGCCCCCTCCGATGCCATGCCTTTGTCGGTCAAAGGTGATATTGAGAGATTTAGACTGATTGAGACCAGTATGGTGGGCGGGGGTCTTTGGGTGGATGGGGGATGGAGGAGCCCTCATCAATAGGGACAGAGAAATATTCAAACCACTACAGAGGAAAAGTTTGGTATGGGGAATAAACAGCAGGCAAGCAGCTACACCCCATAGCAATTAATATCATTTTCTTTATCTCTCTCAGTCTCTGTTATGTTGCTGGTATGCAAGAGAACACATAGCACTCATGGTTCAAAGGAGAAGGCCTATTGGCTTTGCACCTTTCTCAGACACACACACACACACACTGAAGAAGCTGAAACATTTTTGTGTCCTTGGGATGGATAGAGACTATAAAATCAATCAACCTGCATGAGTTATACTGTAGCTCAACACTTACTCCTCAATTGTGCCTGGGTTCGAGCCTTGGTGTGAGACCAATCAGGAGAAAGTGGTATTAAGTAAGAGTTGAGTCCATTACATTAGGGATTGTTGGCATTTTAGCAGACCGAAGAACTCTCCAATGAATCTGTTTTGTTTCCTCATCTCGTTCATTTCTGCTTCATTTACAATCAACACTTAATGACTGTATTGACATTTCAGGGCTCAACCAGAAAGCCTCTTCTGGGGGCCCTCTCTGGGTTTGACTTGTGTGTGTTTTGTATGCATGTGTGTGTGTGTGCGCGTGTGTGTGTATGCGAGTGAGTGGGTGTGCGTGTGCATGCAGCGTGTTCAGGCTTGTCTCTGGGAAGAGAGAACTCAGGTGTCATCACACCACAGGACAAGAGGTGATGGTGTGGTTGAGAGAGCTGGGCACTGAGATAGACATCTATCTCTATTCCTAAAACCCGGTGGCCTTTCTAAACATATTTTCTACACCCCCCCCACCCCCCCCCCCCGAAATTGGCATAACCCCCCCCCCCCTTTCTGGGTTATTTCTCTAGAAAAATGTTTCACATCGCTCCACCAGTCCTCTCTCTCCTCATCTCTCGCTTCTCCCCTATCGCCTCCTCTCCTCCGTTGCTGGAGTGGTCTTTACAAATGCAGCCCAATATGAGGGCACAGGAAACCAATCATATGTCGCTACGGTCCAAGCTTGAGAGGACTAACTCAATGACCTCACCATTCTCTTTATTCTTTCTCTTTCTTTTCCCCCCTCTCACACACACACGACTACGCACACACACCCGAATAGAACAGACTGTGCGGCGTTGCACTGAGACTCAGAAAATGATGGTAATAGATATATAAAATCAAGAATGGCTTATGCAGATTTAATGTATCTAGGAAAACATGAAATGTTGGCATTAAATACACTCTGATTCCACATAACCCCTAAGTGACCTAAATACTCACTTCATGTTCTTATAGCGTTAAGTTGAGTATGGAGACTCGCTACCTTACTAAATAATTTATCTGGAGAAGAGAGAGGAAGGGCACACTTCAGGTAGGGAGAGAGGGGTCAGGGGGAGAGAGGGGCCGGGGGAGAGAGGGGGGGGGGGGGAGAGAGGGGGCAAGGGGGGAGAGAGGGGAGGGGGAAGAGAGGACAAAGAGGGCGTATCAGATTCTCAATATTAGTCCCGACAGCTTCAAGCAGGTGAAACCCTAACCTCACCCCCTAACCATAACCAATTTCAATCCCTAGCCTAATCCTAACCTTTGCCATGGATTGATGTCTGCCAGGAGAGTTATCTTGGTGTCTGACAGACAGACAGAGCGTCCTTCTCATTCACCATTTCCTCTCCACTTTATTTAGCGAGTGAGGCCTCATGTGCGTGATGTCCAGTTGACTGAATACTTGTCCATAACTACTGTGCCCTGTATTACTGCTCTATTATTGTTGTTGATGTAGTGTGAGGTGAAAAACAATGATTGTCAGTAATAGAGGGAACATATGGGGCCAAGTTGTGTACTGCTTTGATGTAATCTCATAAGTGGTAAAAAATGAAATCTGGCGAGGCCAGACGTGCTCAGAAGTTTTTGTGTGTGATTTACAGGGCTGTAAGGTGTGTTTCCTGGGTCTTGTGCAGTCCTTCAGTCACTACAGTGCAATCAGTCAACGTTTGGTGAGTATACTTATCCTCCAAAACGCTGGGTTAAACTTTCCCCCAGCCACTCTTATACATACTGTGCAAGTCAATATGTGTCTTTACAGTTGTGTATGATTTGCTGTTGCTTGGTGGAGATGTATTAACTACATTTTGTATGGGTTCTTTCACTGTGTTACATGTTAATCAGGGTGTGAGTTTGACCCAGGCTAGGGAGAAAGGGCAGCTGGTGTTCTTAGAGGGACTGAAGGAATCCTTGGGGGTACTGCTTCAGAGGGGAGGCCAGTAAAGGAACCCGAGCAGTGGACTTCCTCAGGTACCTGTCTGTAGCGTTGTTTTCTCTGACTCTGAATAAGCCTACTCCTGGACTAAAAAGCATGTTCATTCAGTGCAGAAGCTCCATTGAAAGTGCTTTTGGTCCTGGAATATCATAGACTTTATCTGGTTCCTGGGAATCCAACCTGTATTGTTTGACACAGCCACTCATACACCTTTTCTCTTTTCTCTGATGTAACCAAAGCAGTTGATGATAATATGAATCTGAAAATATCTCTTCCCCCTTCAATTATCTCTCCCCCTCTGTCCCCTTTCTTTCTTTGTCTCTTTCTCCCTGTCTCTCTGTTTCCCCTCCACCTCTCCACAGAGATCCCAGTTCTGGCCTGCGGAGTCTATATGACTTTGTGCGGGACAATGTAAGGGGGGCTGTGGGGGGAGGTGGTGGTGAGGAGTGGGGTCCCCCTGTGCTCCTGGTGGATGACCTCAGTGTGGTCCTGAGTCTGGGGGTCAGTGTTGGAGCGGCGCTGGACTTCAGTCATTACTGCAGAGCCACTGTCTGCTCCGAGCTGCAGGTCAGATAATACAGTATATCACATTTCACATGTACATTTTAGTCATTTAGCAGACGCGCTTATCCAGAGCAACTTACAGGTAGTGCATTTATCTTAAGAAAGCTAGGTGGGACAACACACATTACAGTCATAGTGAGTAAATTTTTTCCTCAAAGTAGCTACCAGCAAAGTCAGAGCTAGTAAGGGGAGAAAAAAGTCAAGTCGCGAGTGTTAGTTCACAAAATTATGTGGATGATTTAAGATACTCTTTGAAGAGGTAGGGTTTTAGATGTTTTCGGGAAGATTGCATCAGGGGGAAGCTGGTTCCACCATTGGGGTGCCAGGACAGAGAACAGCTTGGACTGGGCTGAGCGGGAGTTGCTCTCCCGTAGGGGTGGGAGGACCAAGAGACCAGAGGAGGCAGAACGGAGTGCTCGGGTTGGAGTGTAGGGTTTGAGCATAGCCTGAAGGTGAGAGAGGGGCAGTTCCTCTTGCTGCTCCGTAGGCAAGTACCATGATTTTGTAGTGGATGCGAGCTTTGACTGGAAGCCAGTGGAGTGTGCGGAAGAGCGGTGTGACATGGGAGGCGCACGGTATCACAAGCTCACTGTCTCTCCATCGTCTGACTCTGTTCAAATAATCTCACACATTCCTCCTCTATATCTACTATTCCTTTTCTCTTTGATCTGCAGGGCAGCATGGTGATGTTAGTGCGATGTGAGGCGGAAGAGGAGGAGGAGGAGAGTGATGACGATGGCTCAGAGCGGCTCCTGAGGGGCCTTACACACCAGTGCAGCCTCACACTCCAAGTACAGGGTCTCCCCCACCGGCTACTGCAGGGACATCCACGGACAAGTCAGATGGATTACATTATTTGTGTGTGTGAGAGTGAGAAAAAGAGAAAGAGAAAGAGATTGAGTGTTATGTGCAGTAGAAAACTGTTAAACTGCATTAAGCTGAACCGTACTGTGTGTGTTTCGGGTGGAAGTGTGCTGGCGAGGACAATGTGACAGGCAGCAGACCCAGAAGAAACTCTTCCAGTACAAGGTCCACGACAAGGGGCTTACTTTTTCGCCAGGGGGACGTCCAGTGCAGTCCTTTAACCCCTCAATGGATCCCTTCTGCCTCCCTTCTCAGTGTCGACCCCAGTCCCTTACCTCTTTCAGTCACATGGCTCCCTGGGCTCAACCATAGAGAATGATAGAGGCCTGTAGTGGCCAAAAGGCTGTATTAGCATGGGCAGCTATTGGGCTTCCACCATTTTAAAGTAGTCAACCTCATGAGACTTCCAACTTCATTGGCTGATCGCTTCCTGGTGACCCTGTTGGAGTCATGTCCAACCGGGTTATCAGGAGGGATCAGCCAATCATGAAGAAGAAAATTGACTACTTCAAAATGGAGATTGCCTCAATGGCGCTGCCTATGCTGTCACATGTTATATTGGCACAGATACAAAGATGAGTCCTCTATCTATTTCTATGGGCTCAACACACAGGCCAGGAGGTTTGCAATTTAGGACAACAAAGATGCTGGATTATGGTCATGATCATGAAACAGGTTGGGATCAGTTTTGAACTGAAGATGTGGTATTGAATTGAACATTGGATTTCCGCTTTAGAACCAACCGGGCACATGCATTGCAAAGCTGATATAGGAAGCCTGAGTGAATAGGTAATTTCTCAAGCGACATGGGCACTGACCTGACTAGGTTGCACTTGTGTTATACATAAAAAAACAATAAACAGCACATTTAAGAGAGAAGAAATACCAGTGTATGCGTTGTCGGTCATGAAGATAAAATACTGTGTGATTTGGTATTTTATTAGGATCCCCATTAGCTGTTGAAAAAGCAGCAGCTACTCTTCCTTGGGTCCACACAAAACATGAAACATGACATAATACAGAACATTAATTGTCAAGAACAGCTAAAGGACAGAACTACATATATATTTTTTAAAGGCACATGTAGCCTACAAATCAATACATACACACAAACTATCTAGGTCAAATAGGGGAGAGGCGTTGTGCCATGAGGTGTTGCTTTATCTGTTTTTTGAAACCAGGTTTGCTGTTTATTTGAGCAATATGAGATGGAACGGAGTTCCATGCAATAATGGCTCTATATAATACTGTACGCTTTCTTGAATTTGTTCTGGATTTGGGGACTGTGAAAAGACTGTGTGTGTCAGAGCTGTGTTTAAGTTGACTGCAAACCTACATATCAATACATACAAACTATCTAGGTCAAATAGGGGAGAGGTGTTGTGCCATGAGGTGTTGCTTTATCTGTTTTTTGAAACCAGGTTTGCTGTTTATTTGAGCAATATGAGATGGAACGGAGTTCCATGCAATAATGGCTCTATATAATACTGTACGCTTTCTTGAATTTGTTCTGGATTTGGGGACTGTGAAAAGACGGTGTGTGTCAGAGCTGTGTTTAAGTTGACTGCAAACAATAATTAAAACGCGTTTTCAATAATATCCAGCGGGTGTCGCTATAGCCACATGCTTTGCTGTCTTGGATGAGGTAAAGGGTGAGAGGTCGAAGTGGACATTTCACGCTGCTGCTGAAAAATACACAGTGGTGACATGGTCCTGTTGATACAGTCAGTTTTTCCAGTTAGCTAGCTAAATCCTAGCTACTATAATAAGGAGGTTAAGACGGTACACGACTAGCTCCTGGATAGCAGGACCAGCACCTCGACGAAGACACGAGAAAGTTATTCAGCCAGGCAAGTCAAGTGTAACGTAGTAGCTAGCTAGTCAACTAGCTAACGTTGGCTTTGGTGTGTGTTAACTTAGGTAGCTCATTGACTCGATTAGCTAGCAAAGCGGCCCAAATTAATGTGTTAAGCAAGCTGAAGCTAGCTAATGAAGTTAGACGGGTAGAATCTAGGTTGAAAATAAAAAAATTCGACCTAGGGTAGAACTTCTCTGGGTTTGGCGGGGGGATGAACACTGAACGCGGGACTCGCGATGAGGTGTTCTTTGGTGGTAGCAATTAGCTAGCCAGCCAAGATAACTTAACTGTTAGCTATTGACAGACGATGTCACTGGCATCACTCGGCAAATCGCTAGCTAATGCTGATTAGCTTATTGCTAGCTGCCTGCCCTACTATCAGCGTAAGGTCAACAACCCTGCCTTGCTGTCATGGATACGTCGCTGGTGTTGGTTGGCATCAGACAGACAGCAATGTTAGCAAGCATTTACCATATCTACTAACAGTAGAAGCTAGCTAATGTTCGCATCATCCGTTATCTAACGACGTTAAGCTTGAGTCAAGCGTTGAAGCTGATCTTACAACAACGTTCCATTTTGCAGAATTATCGATAAAAATTGTTTGTTGTATATGGTAATACGAAGGAAGTATATAGCTACTAGTTGGTGGCTAGGTAGTGGAATTCAAATTAAGTTACCCTGTATTCGCTAACAGGTGCTACTTAGCTAGCTAACGTTAGCTAAGTAGCACCTGTTAAAGCTAACGCTACTGGTGACTCGTTTGACAGCCGACAGCTCGCCCTCAGGAGGCCTGTGTGTGAAGTTTGTTCGCATGGCAGAAAACGAACACCATTTCTTCACCCATCTTATTAAATACCATTAATCTAAGCATTGGGCAAACTTTTACGCAATTCATTATTGATTTGAATGAGATCACGTGTAGGGATATTTATTGCGTTGCATGCAACTGTGTTGCATCACAATCACCACCCTTACCTACTGTGTCAGACGAGGCCGGTTGACAGTGTTACTGAATTCTGTATTAGCAGTAATAACTATAATTGGTAACAAATTGTGAAATTAAAATGTAATAGCAGTCAAGCTGCTTGCACACTAAAATAACTATAACTGGTAACAAATTGTGAAATTAAAAATTTAGTAGCAGTCAAGCTTCTTGCATACTAAAATACATAATTAAGGAGGCAAAACGTGATTTTGTTCACAATGGAAATCAGTTTTTAATAGGCATATTGCAAAAACATTTTAAAAGAGAAAGTGATAAATCCGTCGATGCAGTAATAGATGGAAAATGCAAAGAACCCCTCTTTCCCTTTTCTGCCCAACATATGTACCGGTATGAGCATAGTGGGCAATATGAGGTGGACACTGGCCATTAACTTTTTATCTGTCTGAGGAATTTCTTGTTACAGAGCTGCACCACACCAGTTGGTTAACGTTGACCAAATGCAATTTGATTGGTCAACAGCTACACATTAAGTAACTGTATTTGTACCTTTCTGTTACAAATTGCTTTGACATAGAAAACGGTCTGTTTATAGGCCTGGCCCAAACTTGTGTGCTCTGTCACCTCTGGCTGCATTGCAAATGGCCCAACAAAATACTTTTAGGGGCTAGTCAGCCCTCCCCAAGTTGAGGTGCCAAAACTTGTTAAGCACTTGGTTTACCATAAAGTGGTTGAATACTTATTGACTCAAGACATTTCAGCTTTTCATGTTTTATAAATTTGTAAACATTTCAAAAAACATAATTGTGTATTGTGTGTAGGCCAGTGTATTGTGTGTAGGCCCCCCCTTTCTGAAGGCACTGTATATAATATGCATCTTAGGGCTGGGAATTGCCAAGGACCTCACGATAAGAGGGTTCTTGCTGGCGTTGGGAAAACATACAACAGGAGCTACAGGATAATACTTTCCTTACATAGGTGAAACTGTAGTGGGGTACTATTTATCTCATGCATTAGTGTTGGAGGGCGAAAAAAATCAATAGTTACATATAGGGATATTATTTTTGACAATCTATCATATAGGTTTGACTATCACAATATTATTTTTGGGCTAGTTTGTGGTACCTGCACCAAACTCCAGTATTTTTCCTTCATAGCGTGTTCTCAATCTTTTTAAATAGGGAGCCAATTTGTTTTCAGTGCTTATTTCCATGACTGATCAAAACTTATCTCATGGCTCGCTCTTGTCCCTCTGCAGCAGACATAGGGTGAGCAATATGCTTGGAACATCAAATTGCAATAAAATCACAGAATCGAATCGCAATAAATACACTACCAGTCAAAACTTTGGACACACCTACTCATTCAAAGGTTTTTATTTATTTGTACGATTTTTTACATTGTAGAATAATAGTGAAGACATCAAAACTATGGAATCATATAGTAACCCAAAAAGTGTTAAACAAATCAAAATATATTTTATGTTTGAGATTCCTCAAATAGCCACCCTTTGCCTTGATGACAGCTTTGCACACTCTTGGCATTCTCTCAACCAACTTTATGAGGTCAGTCACCTCGAATGCATTTCAATTAACAGGAGTGCCTTCTTAAAAGTTAATTTGTGGAATTTCTTTCCTTCTTAATACGTTTGAGCCAATCAGTTGTGTTGTGACAAGGTAGGGGGGTGTACAGAATATAGCCCTATTTGGTAAAAGACCAAGTCCATATTATGGCAAGAACACCTCAAAATAGCAAAGAGAAACGACAGTCCATCATTACTTTAAGACATGAAGGTCGGTCAATCCGGAAAAATTTCAAGAACTTTGAAAGTTTCTTCAAGTGCAGTCATAAAAACCATCAAGCGCTATAATGAAACTGGCTCTCATGAGGACCACCACAGGAATGGAAGACCCAGAGTTACCTCTGCTGCAGAGGATAAGCTCATTAGAGTTACCAGCCTCAGACATTGCAGCCCAACTAAATGCTTCACAGAGTTCAAGTCACAGACACATCTCAACATCAACTGTTCAGAGGGGACTGTGTGAATCAGGCCTTCATGGATGAATTATTGCAAAGAAACCATTACTAAAGGACAG
The DNA here is from genome assembly GCF_020615455.1 of Coregonus clupeaformis. Taxonomy (NCBI): domain Eukaryota; kingdom Metazoa; phylum Chordata; class Actinopteri; order Salmoniformes; family Salmonidae; genus Coregonus; species Coregonus clupeaformis. The sequence continues at coordinate 166,563 of NW_025534245.1, forward strand.
CAATAATAAGAAGAGACCTGCTTGGGCCAAGAAACACGAGTGGACATTAGATAGGTGGAAATTTGTCCTTTGGTCTGCAGTCCAAATAGGAGATTTTTGGTTCCAACCACCGTGTCTTTGTGGGTGAACAGATTATCTCCGCACGGGTAGTTCCAACCATAAAGCATGGAGGAGGAGGTGTTATGGTGTGGGGGTGCTTTACTGGTGACACTCTGTGATTTATTTAGAAGTCAAGGCATACTTAACCAGCATGGCTACCACAGCATTCTGCAGCGATACGCCATCCCATCTGGTTTGGGCTTAGTGGGACTCTCATTTGTTTTTCAACATGACAATGACCCAACACACCTCCAGTCTGTGTAAGGGCTATTTTACCAAGAAGGAGAGTGATGAAGTGCTGCATCAGATGACCTGGCCTCCACAATCCCCCGACCTCAACCCAATTGAGATGGTTTGGGATGAGTCGGATGGCAGAGTGAAGGAAAAGCAGCCAACAAGTGCTCAGCGTATGTGGGAACACCAAGACTGTTGGAAAAGCATTCCAGGTGAAGCTGGTTGAGAGAATGCCAAGAGTGTGCCAAGCTGTCGTCATGGCAAAGGGGTGGCTATTTGAAGAATCTCAAATATAAAATATATTTGGATTTGTTTAACAATTTTCCATATGTGTTATTTCATAGTTTTGATGTCTTCACTATTATTCTACAATGTAGAAAATAGTAAAAATAAAGAAAAACCCTTGAATGAGTAGGGTGTGTCCAAACTTTTGACTGGTACTGTATCTTATCGGCACCTAAGTAGCATGATAACTATTCCTTTACCCCCAGTCCGTATAGGCTACTCATAAATCCACCCAGAAACAGTATTTCATGTCTGTCGGCTGGAGGGACTCACTGGTCACTCTGTCAGGGATCAGCTAGATTCCGCTGCGGGCAGATAAAACATTTTCTTGAGCGAATGTTCCAGCCCCCAGACCATAATAAATAAATAAATAAATAAATAAATAAATAATTTGTAGACTGCAAATTGACCGCAAGAAGGCCAAACAGATATATTTGACTAAAACCAAGCTTACATTTGTATTCGATCACGTGTCTCTCTATGCGTGGGAATACTTGAACAGATTTCCAAAATTAAAATCACATGGTGCTGATTTTCTGGTGTTTTTAGTATTTTATGTCCAACCAATGAAAATGTAAAATAAATTATATATATATATATACACACACACACAATATAAATATACACACACAATATAAATGCAACATGTAAAGTGTTGGTCCCATGTTTCATGAGGTGAAATAAAAGAAACGTTTGTGGTCATACGCACATCCTTAAAAACATAGGTGCTGGGCTAATAAAGAATACTAGTAAAGAACAAGAAGGCCCGCACACTGTTAAAGCTCCCATTTCACTGCTTTATTGACAACGTTTCGATCCAAAACGGATCTTAGTCAGGTCAAACAAACTGAGTGCTCGCTTCTCAAAATATACGCATTTCACCTCACATGACCATTACGCACATGATGCATGGTGGTTGTGGAAACAATTCAGTTCACTTTTGTGCACGATCAATCATACTTAATCACAGAGGTACATATGGGTCATAAAGGATTATATACATACATACAAATGGGTTCAAGTTAAAACCTAGTCAACAGTAAAAAAGTTTGTTAGAAAGTGTTGGAATACCCGCCCATATGACCATTACGCGCAGGAGGCACGGTGGCCGTAGATATAATTCCAGTGATCTATTTCAAAAACAACTTGTGTATCTCTAATAATTTGACATCAATGAGATGGGCACATGTAGTAGTTACATAATCTAATATATATGTACAAAATGACCAAGTAGGAGACCTGGAAGGCAAGATAAATCAAAATGATATTCATGTAAGAAATGGTCTGCTATCAAACTCTTGGTTCAGACCTTTAGGAGACATGGTGCACAAACAGTGAATCCAATACAATCCCCCCCCCCCCCCCCCCTCCTGGGAGTCTTAAATAAAATATCCCAGAAACTTACCATACGCACAAAAGGCTTATTTCTCTCAAATTTTGCACAAAAATTTGTTTACATTACTGTTAGTGAGCATTTCTTCTTTGCCAAGATAATCCATCCACCTGGCAGGTGTGGCATATCAAGAAGCTGATTAAACAGCATGATCATTACACAGGTGCACCTTGTGCTGGGGACAATTAAATGCCACTCTAAAATGTGCAGCTTTCTCACACAACACAATGCCACAGGTGTCTCAAGTTTTGAGGGAGCGTGCAATTGGCATGCTGACTGCAGGAATGTCCACCAGAGCTGTTGCCAGAGAATTGAAAGTTAATTTCGCTACTCGGTTGTTTTATGAGAATCTGGCAGTACGTCCAACCGGCCTCAGAACTGCAGACCATGCGGCAGGTAGCTTAGTGGTTAAGAGCGTTGTGCCAGTAACTGAAAGGTCGCTGGTTCTAATCCCTGAGCCGACTAGGTGAAAAATCTGTCTGTGCCCTTGAGCAAGGCACTTAACCCTAATTGCTCCTGTAAGTCGCTCTGGATAAGAGCGTCTGCTAAATGACTAAAATGGCAAATGTAATGTGTATGGTGTCGTGTGGGTGAACGGATTGCTGATGTCAACTTTGTGAAAAGAGTGCCCCATGGTGGCGGTGGGGTTATGGTATGGGCAGGCATAAGCTACGGACAACAAACACAATTGCATTTTATTGATGGCAATTTGAATGCACAGAGATACTGTGACGAGATCCTGAGGCCCATTGTCGTGCCATTCATCCACCGCCATCACCTCATGTTTCAGCATGATAATGCACGGCCCCATGTCGCAAGGATCTGTACACAATTACTGGAAGCTGAAAATGTCCCAGTTCTTCCATGGCCTGCATACTCACCAGACATGTCACCCATTGAGCATGTTTGGGGTGCTGTGGATCGACGTGTACGACAGCGTGTTCCAGTTCCCGCCAATATCAAGCAACTTTGCACAGCCATTGAAGAGGAGTGGGACAACATTCCACAGGCCACAATCAACAGCCTGATCAACTCTATGTGAAGGAGATGTCGTGCTCCATGAGGCAAATGGTGGACACACCAGATACTGACCAGTTCACTGATCCATGCCCCTAACTTTTTTTTAAGGTGCACTATATATACAAAAGTATGTGGACACCCCTTCAAATTAGTGGATTTGGCTATTTCAGCCACACCCGTTTGGTGGAGGAGGAATAATGGTCTGGGGCTGTTTTTCATGGTTCGGGCTAGGCTCCTTACTTCCAGTGAAGGGAAATCTTAACGCTACAGCATACAATGACATTCTAAACGATTCTGTGCTTCCAACTTTGTGGCAACAGTTTGGGGAAGGCTCTTTCATGTTTCAGCATGACAATGCCCCTGTGCACAAAGCGAGGTCCATAAAGATATAGTTTGTCAAGATCGGTGTGGAAGAACTTGACTGGCCTGCACAGAGCCCTGACCTCAACCCCATTCGAACACCTTTGGGATGAATTGGAACACCGACTGCGAGCCAGGCCTAATCGCCCAACATCAGTGCCCGACCTCACTAATGCTCTTGTGGCTGAATGGAAGCAAGTCCCCCGCAGCAATGTTCCAACAGCTAGTGGAAAGCCTTCCTAGAAGAGTAGAGGCTGTTATAGCAGCAAAGGAGGGACCAACTCCATATTAATGCCCATGATTTTGAAATGAGATGTTTGACGAGCAGGTGTCCACATACCTCGGTCATCTAGTGTATCTGTGACCAACAGATGCATGTCCGTATTCTTAGTCATGTGAAAGCCGGCCAAATTCGAAACTCTTAAGTCAAATATAGACTTATTGACATTCTGTGCACTTTCACATTTTCAGACACATACCTTCACTTCTCCCGTTCATTCTCCTATGTTTCATGCATGTTTAAACCACACACGCCCACACATTCATGTTGCATTCAATTATATAAAAAAAAAAAGCAGATCTTTTATTTTTATCTAACTCAATATGTGAATGTTAAGGAGTTTAGTTTTTTGCACAATACATATTACATAGGGACACAAATTTTCCATTTAAATGTTGATTGTGTCTCATCACTAAAGCCTTTGTGACGGGTCACTCAACGTTTTCATTGTAGTTTTTGGACCAAGTTTTTGCCATTTTCGATGATATGATAGTGGTTACTGATTGACTGGGCCAATTTGCTCCGTGTGTTTGTTAATGGGTGGCTGTAAATGAGTTGTGTTGCAATAAAGCATGCAGGCATTAGTCCCAGCTGACATTGACTCAAGAATGGTCTGTACAGTTATGGTGCATTAGAGTTGAGGTGCAGGTTCTCAGTTCACTATGGGAGAAGTGAGCTGAAATACAATCTTGCTGCTTCTCAATGCAGCCCAAAATCCCTGCATTTATGGTGCTACTTGCCAGGAGTCTTTGCTTTTTTACATTGTGTTTTATGACGCCTTACACAGGTGTGGATCATGGCAATGGACTGTATAGGCTCCAGCGATGCCTTCAAACTGGGGATTTTAGGAAGCATTGTTAGGAGGTAAGCGTTTATTTGGTTTACTTCAGGCACACTGTTCTTCAGAGCAGCATATGATATCTTAAGCCTAGTTTGTTGGAACATGAAGCCTACCGGTACGCACCATTTCATTTATATTAATCTTATTTTCATTTCCTGGCAACTTGCAGCTAGAAAAACTTGTCTACAGTAGACACAAGCTACTATGTAAAGAAGAGATTTATGGTTTTGGGAGGCATTTTTGTCCCTGACTTTCTCGCACAAGTGCTTTTGGAACATAATGACATGCTCTGTTATTGTTTTGTCAAAAGCTGTATTGTGGTCTGTATGAGTGGTTAAGCAGGTAGGCCTACTGGAAGTAAACTGCTTCCTCCTCCCTGAGCCAGGCTACTGGAATCCATAGTGGCACGTGTCTCAAGACTTGACATCATAAAGTTTCTGTGGTATTGCTGGCTGGGTCAGTAGTTTTTTTTGCACTCACTCACTGTCATGTGCAGGCTGACTTTACTGCCTGCCTGATGTGTGGACAGAGTGTTACCTGTTAAGTCTGCCTCACCCATGTAGCTGTAGGATGGAGAGACTAGGGAAAAAGAGGTAGAGAGGGAGGGGGCATAGACCTGTGAGCCTCGTTGTGGCGTTTCCGATCCCGGATTAACTCACTGACGGAGATGTTGTTGAGCACCTGCCAACTCAGGCCTCGCTTTCCTGCACCACAACACCAGGGAAGGACTGAGGAGATGGACGCACAGGGCAGAATGGGACCTACAGGCTAGATATCAGGTCAATATGTAGAGCAACGTAGAAATGGGGTCAGTCAAGGCACTCGAGGCCTCTTTGATTGAGTTCAACCGTCGGTTTACGCTCTGTAGCCATTGTGTTGGTATGTCTGTGTTGTGCTGGCTGCGGTGTGTTTACTGTATATAGAGTATTTATAGTGTAAGATCAAGCCGCTCTGGAGGAAGGCTAAATTCCCCCGAGGAATGTTTCCAGAGTTCTCAGGGGGTAGAGCTGAGCCAGTCGGTCACACTTTGGCTGCGGTGCCTGAAATAGGGCTCTGTTGTTTTAAGCCAGGGAACTACGTGAAACCTTTAAAATCTGGTGCTTTTGGAGGACTTAGGCCAAACAGGCACGAGAGAGCGCGAAAGGCAGCCAAGTTTCCCCCTGAACAGGTACTGGGACAGAAAGGCAACTGGGACAGAGCTGAGTTTGTCTGGGATAGTAACTAGGCTAGCTAGATAGATGCTGTGGCAGTGCTGTGTTTGTCTGGGGTGGGGGGGGTAGAATATACTGTGATGTAGCCTAGCCAATCTGGTAAGGTTGTCTTTTTAAATGGAGGTTGTACTTGGGAATGATGTGTAGGACCAAATAACTTGTGGTGGTGTTAGGGATGGGAAATGTAGACGTGATATCTATGGTGTTTCTGATGGGACAGGGAGTTAGTGAGGGCTTCTCTTTGGTTTCTGCAGTGTGTGGCCATACAGGGGTTTGAGGTGTTTGCAGACCTGTCCAAAGCAACATGAACACAGGCTACATTCAGCAGCAGCTGATTATGTGGTGAGTGCCGATGTATCCTCCAGGGTTGAGGTCAATTGAAATTGAAAGAAGTCAGTTCAGGAAGTAAACTGAAATTCCAATTCAATAATTGAAAAAAGGGCACCTATGTTCAATGCTTTAATTCAAAGCTTTTTCCATTTATTAATTTTCAATTCAAATCACTTCCTGAATTGGCTGCATTCCATTTGAATTGACCCCAACCATGGTATCCTCTGAGTTTGTATTAACCCACACCTCTCGTCTCTGTGGTTCCCTAGGTCCCTGGATGCCCCGCGGCACTCCGTCCTCGCCCGCCTGCGCACGGCGCCCCCCGATGGCCGGCAGCTGACCCCGCCCCCTAGGATGACGGTGAGAGAGCGGCTGCGGGAGAAGATCTCGGCGGCATTCTACCGCCATGGGCTGCTGTGTGCCTCCTATCCGGTGCCCATCATCCTCTTCACCTCCGCCAGTATCCTCGCCTGCTGGTACGTCTGAGGAACGGGTGTGTCTATGGGGGGTTCTGGGGATGGGCGTGTGCATCTTCAAGAGATGATATGGGAGAGTTCTTGTACTGGTTTCTCTGAACACGTTCAGTGTTGGTTTAAGGCAAGTTGTGAAAGGATTGTATATTTATTTTTATATCAACATGGGCAGAGGTGAGATGGTAGGTTAGGAGAAGAGAAGCAGATGGATGAAAGGAAGAGGGAAACAACAGAGCTGGGAGAAAAAGAGCAGACCCTGCAAAACCCAGTCAACTAAATAAAACAGCCATAGCCAAACACATAACTCAGGACTCGGAACAGAACACACACTTCTCCACCTCAGAGTTCCACACCAGAGGTCAACCCCGTCACAGTTGAAAGGTCACAGCTGAGAAGTCAGGATAGGATGGAACGAACACGGTACAGCATGGAACCATGGGAGGCAGCAGTGCAGTGCCAAAAGCACGGCTGGCTGACGGCTGCGCTGAGTGCAGGGAATTAAATGGGTGGAAGCAGAGTTAAAAAGAGAGACACAGCAGAGGGCTGTGAGAAAGTGACCCCTGGAGAATAGGCCTGTCTGTGTGTTCCAGGCCCTCCATCTGCCTCCCAGGAGGTGGGGGCTCCTGCTGCAAAACAAGAGGCCTTTGTGGCAGTACAGTGACCTTCGAGAGGGAGAGCGAGCGGGAGAGAGGGTGTAGTGTCCTCAAAGAGAAATCTGGATCCCGTGGCCCTGGGCCTGACAGGCTGCCAAAGAAACAGGATGTTAGTGTTAAAGCACTAAGATACTGAGCAACACTCTCAGTCACATCACTATTGTACTATACTTTGGAACTATGCAAACTGCACATATTGATGTGGTGCAGGTCAGGTTACTGAGTCAGTTTTGACAGCGTTTAGTGAATAGAACACCCAGAAATGTTTCATTGTGTTCAGTCCTCACCTGAAAATCAATTTCCCAATAACCTGTTGGAATCTTTAGTTAATTATTCAAGAGGTTTGAAATGCTTTTGCTCGTCCATGAAGGTGGACTACAACTTCTCGGCAACAGAGCTGGGTCTATACCCTTCACAGTGAGGTAGTCTCCTCACGAGGGGTAATAAAATAACACAATTGTAGATTTAAACTCACAAGGTCCGGATATTTCTAGAACTAGGTGGCAAAGAGATTTTAACTGGCTATGGTTGGCATCTTCCAAATTTGTACCTACTTTCATCCCTTTGCTGCAATGTATTGCCAGGGTGTGATCATCATTTCCATTCGTGGTAAAGAATGTACCCAATGGCCTGACTGAGACAAATGCAGCACTGTCACTCTGGCTGTTTGTTTTCGCCTCAGTAGCCTCGTAGCTTTCCATGAATTTTGGAAGCGCCCTTGAACTTAATGCACTTGTTGGTTGATGGTTTTCGTTGTTTCTGTGTGTGTGTGTTTGGGAACACCACCTGTTTTGCAGGGCAAATGGGTCCTAGAAAGTGGGCCTTTGTAGAAGAATGATTGAGTGACGATGACAACCTGGGATTAAAGGTTGTAGTTACACATACATTAGGGTGGAATTAGTGGGTATTAGTTAGACTCATGTTTTTACATGAGTGGATATGGTATCGGCATATTAAGCACTAAACCCCTTCAATCCTTTTCTCATTAAGTGTGTTCATTTCTGTGTCTGTGTGTGGGCGTGCAATTGTGCATGTGAGAGTTATCGGTCTACTAAATCTTCTAAATCTCAGTGTGTTTCATAAGAGCCAACCTCTTCCCAGGAGAACAGGGGTGTTGGTCTCTAGTTAATACTTAATCTGCCAACAAAGGACAGGGGAGGCAGTGGCACTGACTTATTTTTTCTCTCTTACAGACATTAACACACTTGCATACTCAGGGATGCTTATTTGGTCATACATGTATTATTACATACATTTAACTGTAAGGTCATGATAATTTTGGTAGAGGGTGTGTATTTTAGTGCTGGGATAAGAAGTCTCAATACTCAGGCCTGTAACTAATATTCAGACCCAAATGTAATGTATTCTCCACTCCCATGTGATCGCCCGTCCTCCCTCTTCTCTCTCCCCCCTCTCTCAGTTACCCCCTGCTGCGGCTGCCTCTGCCGGGGACAGGGCCGGTGGAGTTCACCACACGGGTCCGAGATTACACCGTCCCTTCCCATGAGCCCCAGGGAGACCTCGGCGAACGGCCTGACTGGGTAAGACTCACGGTCAAAAGATCAACCCACTTCCAGAGCCTACGTGGCTTGGGATTTAGACTGTTTACATGGTACATATTTCTTTTGTGGAACTCAATGAAACTAACACCACTATGTACCATGTAGTTACCAATTGCATTGAATTCTTTGAAATACCGTCTGAAAAAGGGACTACAATAACAATAACCCATCCATCTCTCTGCCCATGTTTTACAAACCTCTCGCTCTCCTTTTCCTCCAGTATCAGGGTCCTCCGGTGGCCTACATCCAGCAGGTCCTGGTGAAGGCAGCTGTGTCTCCTTGGGACAGTACGCTGGTCCCTGTGGACGTGTTCCGCTCCCCACTGGGCCGCGTATTCAGCCTGCTGGAGGAGATCCGCAATCATGTACACAACGACGGGTATGGGGAAACTACACACACACATCCAATGTCTCTCAGCCGCCTCTAGCTCTCTCTACCTTAAAATGCACCTTGACTGGACCGGACTTACCTCTCCTCTCTTTGCAGTTCTGGGGTCAGGAGCTTGGAGGCGCTCTGCCTGCAGGTGACAGACCTGTTGCCGGGGTTACGGCGTATGCAGACGGTGCTGCCGGAGCACGGTTGTCTGTTGGTCTCCCCCGGCAACTACTGGCAGAACCAGCGGGAACTGTTTGACTCTGACCCCGACCTGCTGAAGACCGTCCACCAGCACGAACCCAAAGGACTGCACACCTCTGCCACACTGAGAGGTAGAGAGGGAGGAAGGGGAGGGGTAAATAGAGGGCAGAGCAGAGGAAGTATCCTTTTGTATCCCTTTAGCTAATGCTCATTGAGCCCCAACTAGAACATGTGAGCGGAGTTGAGCGGTTGGAAATCGCGCTCATCGCTCATGGAGCGGTGCTTGCGCTCCATGGCCTTTCCTACCGCTCCAAATTCGCTCCGTTCATTAAAATCACAATTTAACCAACACCCATCTACAGTGGGGGAAAAAAGTATTTAGTCAGCCACCAATTGTGCAAGTTCTCCCACTTAAAAAGATGAGAGAGGCCTGTAATTTTCATCATAGGTATACGTTAACTATGACAGACAAAATGAGAAAAAAAATCCAGAAAATCACATTGTAGGATTTTTAATGAATTTATTTGCAAATTATGGTGGAAAAAGTATTTGGTCAATAACAAAAGTTTCTCAATACTTTGTTATATACCCTTTGTTGGCAATGACACAGGTCAAACGTTTTCTGTAAGTCTTCACAAGGTTTTCACACACTGTTGCTGGTATTTTGGCCCATTCCTCCATGCAGATCTCCTCTAGAGCAGTGATGTTTTGGGGCTGTCGCTGGGCAACAAGGACTTTCAACTCCCTCCAAAGATTTTCTATGGGGTTGAGATCTGGAGACTGGCTAGGCCACTCCAGGACCTTGAAATGCTTCTTACGAAGCCACTCCTTCGTTGCCCGGGCGGTGTGTTTGGGATCATTGTCATGCTGAAAGACCCAGCCACGTTTCATCTTCAATGCCCTTTCTGATGGAAGGAGGTTTTCACTCAAAATCTCACGATACATGGCCCCATTCATTCTTTCCTTTACACGGATCAGTCGTCCTGGTCCCTTTGCAGAAAAACAGCCCCAAAGCATGATGTTTCCACCCCCATGTTTCACAGTAGGTATGGTGTTCTTTGGATGCAACTCAGCATTCTTTGTCCTCCAAACACGACGAGTTTAGTTTTTACCAAAAAGTTATATTTTGGTTTCATCTGACATTCTCCCAATCCTCTTCTGGATCATCCAAATGCACTCTAGCAAACTTCAGACGGGCCTGGACATGTACTGGCTTAAGCAGGGGGACACGTCTTGCACTGCAGGATTTGAGTCCCTGGCGGCGTAGTGTGTTACTGATGGTAGGCTTTGTTACTTTGGTCCCAGCTCTCTGCAGGTCATTCACTAGGTCCCCCCGTGTGGTTCTGGGATTTTTGCTCACCGTTCTTGTGATCATTTTGACCCCACGGGGTGAGATCTTGCGTGGAGCCCCAGATCGAGGGTGATTATCAGTGGGGTCTACACTTTTGTTTCTGGTGTCCTTTGACAGCTCTTTGGTCTTGGCCATAGTGGAGTTTGGAGTGTGACTGTTTGAGGTTGTGGACAGGTGTCTTTTATACTGATAACAAGTTCAAACAGATGCCATTAATACAGGTAACGAGTGGAGGACAGAGGAGCCTCTTAAAGAAGAAGTTACTGGTCTGTGAGAGCCAGAAATCTTGCTTGTTTGTAGGTGACCAAATACTTATTTTCCACCATAATTTGCAAATAAATTCATTAAAAATCTTACAATGTTATTTTCTGGATTTTTTTTTCTCAATTTGTCTGTCATTGTTGACGTGTACCTATGATGAAAATTACAGGCCTCTCTCATCTTTTTAAGTGGGAGAACATGCACAATTGGTGACTGACTAAATCCTTTTTTCCCCACTGTATTTTTGTGACTACCTGGACCTACCAATTGGTTTTTAAGTATTGAAACCAAACCATATGGATTTGAATGAAAAGTATTTGAATAAACATGAAAAGGTGAATGTAAGAAGCAAACATCATTTCAAATAGGCTACATGTCATATTAAACAGCATATAAACACTCTAAATAGGTCAGGAGCCAGACAGGGAGCCTAAGAAGGAACGAAAATGAATTATTTAGGCTATATTATTTATATTATTTCAATTATTTCAAGGCTGTAGCCTACAAAGAAATACACTGCTCAAAAAAATTAAGGGAACACTTAAACAACACAATGTAACTCCAAGTCAATCACACTTCTGTGAAATCAAACTGTCCACTTAGGAAGCAACACTGATTGACAATACATTTCACATGCTGTTGTGCAAATGGAATAGACAACAGGTGGAAATTATGGCAATTAGCAAGACACCCCCAATAAAGGAGTGGTTCTGCAGGTGGTGACCACATACCACTTCTCAGTTCCTATGCTTCCTGGCTGATGTTTTGGTCACTTTTGAATGCTGTCGGTGCTTTCACTCTAGTGGTAGCATGAGACGGCTACAACCCACACAAGTGGCTCAGGTAGTGCAGCTCATCCAGGATGGCACATCAATGCGAGCTGTGGCAAGAAGGTTTGCTGTGTCTGTCAGCGTAGTGTCCAGAGCATGGAGGCGCTACCAGGAGACAGGCCAGTACATCAGGAGACGTGGAGGAGGCCGTAGGAGGGCAACAACCCAGCAGCAGGACCGCTACCTCCACCTTTGTGCAAGGAGGAGCAGGAGGAGCACTGCCAGAGCCCTGCAAAATGACCTCCAGCAGGCCACAAATGTGCATGTGTCTGCTCAAACGATCAGAAACAGACTCCCATGAGGGTGGTATGAGGGCCCGACGTCCACAGGTGGGGGTTGTGCTTACAGCCCAACACCGTGCAGGACGTTTGGCATTTGCCAGAGAACACCAAGATTGGCAAATTCGCCACTGGCGCCCTGTGCTCTTCACAGATGAAAGCAGGTTCACACTGAGCACGTGACAGACGTGACAGAGTCTGGAGACGCCGTGGAGAACGTTCTGCTGCCTGCAACATCCTCCAGCATGACCGGTTTGGCGGTGGGTCAGTCATGGTGTGGGGTGGCATTTCTTTGGGGGGCCGCACAGCCCTCCATGTGCTCGCCAGAGGTAGCCTGACTGCCTTTAGGTACCGAGATGAGATCCTCAGACCCCTTGTGAAACCATATGCTGGTGCGGTTGGCCCTGGGTTCCTCCTAATGCAAGACAATGCTAGACCTCATGTGGCTGGAGTGTGTCAGCAGTTCCTGCAAGAGGAAGGCATTGATGCTATGGACTGGCCCGCCCGTTCCCCAGACCTGAATCCAATTGAGCACATCTGGGACATCATGTCTCGCTCCATACACCAAAACCACGTTGTACCACAGACTGTCCAGGAGTTGGCGGATGCTTTAGTCCAGGTCTGGGAGGAGATCCCTCAGGAGACCATCCGCCACCTCATCAGGAGCATGCCCAGGCGTTGTAGGGAGGTCATACAGGCACATGGAGGCCACACACACTACTGAGCCTCATTTTGACTTGTTTTAAGGACATTACATCAAAGTTGGATCAGCCTGTAGTCTGGTTTTCCACTTTAATTTTGAGTGTGACTCCAAATCCAGACCTCCATGGGTTGATACATTTGATTTCCATTGATAATTTGTGTGTGATTTTGTTGTCAGCACATTCAACTATGTAAAGAAAAAAGTATTTCATAAGATTATTTCATTAATTCAGATCTAGGATGTGTTATTTTAGTGTTCCCTTTATTTTTTTGAGCAGTGTACATTGTGAAGCATTTGCGAGTGTGACACAATAGGCTGGTAGGGACATAAAGGGCTCAGCATTTAAACAACATTTTGTTGTATTAAATCACTATAGTCTATAAATTGAGCATATAGGCTGTGACTTACTTAGAATTAAATACAAATTAAACGATAAATGCCTTATTTGTCTGTCTACAGTGCCTTGAACGAGTTTGGCCAGTCTGTGGCTTCAGGCTCATGTGATGGTGCCTGGAGTGCAGGCCAGCAGCAGAGAATATCATTTGCAGAGCCACTGGGGAGGCTAAACACCCTTTTTGGCCAATCTTGTCAGGCTGAGCAGAGATGCAGAGTTGTTTTTAAAAATGTCTATAGGTAGGCGTAAAGGTTTTTAGGCAAAATAACCCAATCAAAACAGAAAGCTCCTTGAAAGTGGGAATGTGCCAGGCCTATTGGGCTAAAATTATTAATGGCTTATTGTATAGATAATAGAACAAAAATGAACGAAACTTTTAAGAGATCTGATTTTTAGTTTATAAATACTTTGCTACAATGACACTCTTAGTTATTTACAAACCTTGTTCCTTTCTTTTAGCATGTGCATGTAGTAAGTACACCATCATGCTTTCGGGATACATATAGCAAAGGGCTATAGCAGCACACAAGTAGACTACAAATGCATGCCCTCAGCTCGTGAAGTAAGCCCGACTTTTTTGGAGCGAAATGGGAGCGGGCAAGATGGTCGACGCTCCATCCTTTGGGAATCTCGCTCCGCGCTCCAGTCAAATTGGGCACGCTCCTCACTCCGCTCACGTACTCTGGCCCCAACTAGTGGCAGCCTGGTAATGCTGATGTTGTTCAATGCTAATTGTGTGTGTGTTTAGACCTGCTGTTTGGCGTCCCGGGGAAACACACAGGGGTGAGTCTGTACAGCAGGAAGAAGGTGGTCACCTACACCATCACCATGGTCCTGGGCAGCTATGACACCAGGTTCCTGTCTAGCCTGCGGGCGCGTCTCCGCCAGCTGCACCCTTCGGTGAACTGCAGCCTGCGAGACGACCACATGGTGCACGTGCACTTCAAGGAGGAGATAGGCGTCGCCGAGCTCATCCCCCTGGTCACCACCTACATCATACTGTTCGCCTACATCTACTTCTCCACACGTAAGTATCTGACTGGTCTGGACGCCACGGGGGCATCTCAATAGTCTGAAGAGGTTCACTTCCCTTCATCTGCACTGATCTGAAAGTTGGCTTAGTTTGAATTAGTTAAAGATGCATCCTTCTTTCCATCCGTGCTTCCTTGAAGTAATGTGTCCCATTACTAAGGCTGGTGGGGGCAATTGGTTTCAAATGAAATGCTTTGGGGGCCTCTCCTTTTCTCTGGGATATTGTTCCCAGGTGCCCAGTCAAGGCCACAGAGCCAAGGCCCAGAATAGTGTGTGTGTGTGTGTGTTTGACTGAGTCCTAGCCAAGGCTGTTCCTGTCTAGTCCAGGGATAATCCCGTATACAGGAACACTGTAGTCCACCATAATGCACAACGATAAGACTCACCAATGTGTGCCAACACCAACAATATGCTGGCATACACACACACACACACACGTGCAATCTGTACTGTACACAAACCTCATTTCAACTAAGATCTGCAGAAACTCACTCATGCTCAGAGACATTCTTCTTTGTAGTGTGGCTGTGTAGCCTCTGTCTATGCTACCTCTTTCCTTCCAGTGTGTGTAGCCGCTGTCTATGCTAACTCTTTCCTTCCAGTGTGTGTAGCCTCTGTCTATGCTAACTCTACTTCTTCCTCTCACCAGGTAAGATTGACATGGTGAAGTCAAAATGGGGCTTGGCGCTGGCTGCCGTGGTAACGGTGCTCAGCTCTCTGCTTATGTCTGTGGGGCTCTGCACCCTGTTCGGCCTGACGCCCACACTCAATGGAGGGTAAGAAACACACACACACCAAAAGCATGCCCACACACTCACTAACTCACACACACACACACACACTCTAAAAGCCCCTGACCCTCTCCTGCTCATTGATCTGTATGGATTATTGTGGGACTGCAGATGTTAATGTACAGTGAGTGACAGGGGACTCTGTTACCGAGAGCAACAGATGTGGACTTAAAGGGGAGGCGGGAATCCTAAGAGGGCGGGGATAGATATTGATGTGGCGTACCTGGCCAATCACACCCAGCTTATTGGAATGTAGAGGATGGCGTGACCACCTCACACCATCCAAATCTCACCAACCATCAACCAAGATTCCAGGGTCTATACACACACATGCACATAGACCTACATACCCTCTATTGTGCATATTGACACAATGGCCACACAATAAATCCTGAAGTAATAACACGTGTGTTTAGTCTTTATCTTCTGTGGCGTGGTTATGTTACATACTGACCTCCAACCCACCAACCCTTATCTCCACGTGTAGTGATAGCATATCTCCGGTTCACTCTGTCAAACCTTCTTCATTCGCCCGTTCTCTCTTTCTTCATCCATACTCTTGTCTACTACATGTCCCAGTTTCTATTTTTAACCAGTGTTTTATTTGTGTGACAAATATAATGACCTCAATCAAATTGAAAATCCTGACCTCTCTCCCACCCTAACATCCAAACGTGCATCTATCACCTGATCCACAAATAAGCACTCTTGAGAGCACTGGTTACTCAAATGAGATTATGAAGTATTATTCACAATAGCCTTGTAATCATGTTGTCTCTCCTTGTGTCTCTCTCTCTCTCTCTCTCTCTCAGTGAGATCTTCCCCTATCTGGTGGTGGTGATAGGGCTGGAGAACGTCCTGGTTCTCACCAAGTCTGTGGTGTCCACCCCTGTTGACCTGGAGGTCAAACTACGCATCGCTCAGGGTAAGACTGTGTGGGTGGGTTGGTTGGTTCTTCTATCCTTGTGGGGACCTACAAATCCCCAAACGTCCCCACAAGGATAGTAAAACAAGGAACATTATCCCTCGTGGGGACATTTCCCACATCCCCATGAGGACAAAGGCTATTTTAAGCTTAGGGGTTAGAGTTACAGGTTAAGGTTAGTGTTATGGTTTAGGGTTAGGGAAAATAGGATTTGGAATAGAAATTAATTTTAGGTCCCCTCGAGTGAAAGCCAAGCATTTGTGTGTTGTCCCTCTCCAGGCCTTAGTAATGAGAGCTGGTCTATCATGAAGAACATGGCCACAGAGCTGTGCATCATCCTCATAGGATATTTCACCCTGGTGCCTGCTATCCAGGTAACACACACACACACACACCAATCTATCGCACACTGGCGTATGAACACAGGTAGACACACACTTTCATTCACATAGTAGAGCATACCGCCACACAACATACACCCACGCACACTTCTCCCGTGTAAGTTATGAGTGGCCTGATGTTTATTTCTGTGTGTGTTTCCAGGAGTTCTGTCTGTTTGCTGTGGTGGGGCTGGTGTCTGACTTCTTCCTTCAGATGTTCTTCTTCACCACAGTCCTTTCCATTGACATCCGACGCATGGAGGTGAACACAGGCACACACACACACTGTCAACAGTGTTTTCCTTAGTAATTAACCGCATGGAGGAGAGGTCATAGACACACAAACATTTGCAATGTGAAGGCGAGGTCTCTTGTGACATGAGTCATTTCCTGAGTCGACAGTATTCAGTAAAATATTGACAGTCTCTTTATCCACCTTGTTCCCCTGTTACGCTCAGACACATACTCTTAACACTAATCCATACACATATACTCATACTTGTATACGTTACACACTCCCACATGCCCGCACCCTAAAACTGTCCTCTCACACACACAGTTGGCCGATCTGAACCGGCGTCTTCCAGCCGAGGCTGGGATGCCACCTCCCAAACCGGGCCCCCTGCGCCCTCGGGAGGCGCCTCCTCCCCCACGGCCCTCGCCCCACACCATCACCCTGCAGACGCCCGCCTTCAGGAACCTGCGTCTGCCCAAGAGGCTCCGTGTGGTCTACTTCCTGGCCCGCACGCGTCTGGCCCAGCGCTTCATCATGGTGAGACTGGGTGGAGGCACTTCCAGAAAATACAGTTCGTTTAAGTTAGGGTTGCACGATTATTTCACAAAATGTACAGGCTTTCCAGAAATTAGGATTGAAAGATTCCTGATTTCCTGCTTATTCCCGTCTGATTCCGGGAATCTTCCAACTGGATTTTTGGGGAATTTGGGGAAGTTACCGGACTTTTGCGACCCTAGTTTCACTTAGTCCAGTGTTAACAAATGCTTGTGTGAAAGGAGGGTGAGTTAGCACTGGGCTAAGAACAAGCAGTGTGAAAAAGCCTTAAGGGTGACTGTCTCAAGGCCTTTTCACAGAGATTCTGCCTTTTGGGCCGTCATGTCTGCATGTGTAACTGTCTGTCTCGCCTGTCAATATTTGTCTGTCTCTGTATGACTGTTTGAACGTTTACAGTACTTGCTTGAAGTAGCTCTCTGTATGCATTGACATGTCCCTGTATCCCTGTATTGTTGTAGGTGGGTACAGTGATCTGGATTGGCATCCTGGCCTACACGGACCCCGCCGGCCTCCGCACCTACCTGGCAACCCAGGTATCTGAACAGAGCCCCCTGGGGGAGGGCGGGGCCGGGGGTCTGCCCCCCAACCTGGGAGTAGCCCCAGTCTTCCCTGGACCAGGAGGGGACCCCGCCAGCACCCTCAGTGTCCTCCCCGCCCCGGCTGAACCCACCCCGCTTCCAGAGAACCAGTCCCAGGGCCACCATGGGGCCCCCAGGGAAGGAGTACCCCACCAGGCCCAGCCCCCACCCCTGGTGCCCCAGATCAGCTGGGGGGCGGAGGATGAGGAGGGCTGGAGGAGACTGTCTTTCAGACACTGGCCCTTGCTCTTCAGCTACTATAATATTACACTGGCCAAGAGGTAGGTCAGGGGAGTTGGAATGAGTTACTGTGTGTGTATGTGCATAGTGTGTGTGTGTCACTGTTTACCCTACTGACCATGCTTTTGGGTTATGGATGGGAAGAAAGGTGAATTCAATGTCTAATGTAGGAAATGTCATTTTGTTACCTTTCTGTCCCACAGATACATCAGCATCCTGCCTGTCATCCCCGTCACGCTCCACCTGAGCCCCCGGGAGGCCATCGAGACGCGTCACCCCCAGGACACACGCCACCCCCCGCCGCCCACCCTCAAAACTAACGACCTGCCCGCAGACCTCACGCTCTACAAGTCAGTACCGACACACTCACACATGCAACAACCTCTATCGCCAAGGCCTTCAAACTACAGATTGACTAATATTCCCCCTAATACCACAATCTATGCACTTCATGTTTTTCAAATGCACACACCCACACACAGTGCACACCACTTCAAAGTCCATGCTAATGCTCTTGTGCAGGCGAAAGGTCAATGTTATAGGGAACGGTTATGGTGTCAAGGCCAAGAGATTCAGTGATAATCCACACAGTCCAAACTCGCATCTCATACAGTATATGCTCGCATTTGTCCCACATAGGATTGCAAAATTCCAGAAACTTTCAATAAACTCCCTGGTTTTCCCATAATCCCGGTTGGAGGATCCTGGAATCAGGAAGGAGTAAGCAGGAAATCCAGAAGCCTCCAACCAGGATTTCTGGAAAACCAGGGAATTTATTGAAAGTTCCAGACATTTTGCAACCCTAGTCCCAGACCTCTCTCCTCTCCCTCTCTTTCTAACTTTGTAAACTAAACAAGGCCAAACAGTCCGTCACTGTGTCGATGGTTATCTAAAAAAGAGTTTTTCTCTTATCTCTACAGTTGACTGGATATTGGGCGAGTTCATTTTTCATCGGTGCCCCAGGTGGGTGGGATTTGCACATTTTAGACCATTCCATTGGTCCTAAAGTGAAATCTCCACCCACCCGGGGCACAGGGCCATGCAAAACAAACTCCCTCACTGACTCGCAGACTTTGGTCCTATCTACCAGCTCATCTGATTGGCTGTCAGGTTACTCGTAAGATGTCCGTGGGTTGATGATGTCATGGTGGAGTGGGTGATGGTTGGTGTGGTTTTTGGATGGTGTGAAACGGGATCTCAACTGTGTTTTCCCTAGTTCTATTTTGTTAGTAGTAGGGGGCAAAGGTTCCTCAAAACAACAGGCAGTACTGCCAACATCAATGTTTGTATTAGAACAAACAGAATTAGGCAGGGGGGGGTGCTGTGTTGCTTGAGAAGTGAGGATGGAAATATTGTTTTAAAAGACCACCAGTGTTTTTCCTGCTGTGTACTACATCCTTGACCAATAGCATATTAAAATCGATCCAACTTTTGAACTTTGTCCACCGTGATTTGTAACGCTAGGGAGGTTTTTCATTGTAAGTGGAAGGTCTGAATCATATTCATCAGGTCATGAACATGTGCTATTTGCAGCCAGTTTGTGCACACTACATGGGTACGTTTCCCTAAGGGGACAATAAAGTCAGTATGTACAGGCTGACTCCATGCATGAGTGTGTGCTGGACCAGTCAGACTCTGCCGTGGTTTCAGGACTGGTATTGCATGTCGAGCTGGTCACACCAGTGCGTCAGGCCCTATTGTCATGGCAGTGACGCATTCTACACTACAGGTGATTTTGAGGCTTCTGCCTTTACAACCGTCTCTACTAGAGGGACTCACTGGACCCATAATAATAATAATAATAAAATGGCTCTGCATTCTAGACTTTTCTCATGGGGGATAATGAACAGTCAGTCATGTTATGTCATTCTGACAAGCTTATGATTTATGTTGGTACGTAATTGCGTCAAGTTCACACCTTTCTCAAGGTTCAAGTCTTTCTATTGTAAGATGCACTGTGCGGGCTACAAGATGGTTTGGTCTCCCGGTCATTAGTACTCTCTGTCTAACTTTCTCTCTCTTCACATATTTAACCTGCTCTCTCTCAATCTCAATGCAATCCAAACCAGCGTTATTGGCACGTATGGAGAAGGCATCACAGAGGTTATTTACCCTCTCTGTCTCTCTCTTTAGGGTAGCAGCTCTGGGCCTGGCAGCAGGGGTTCTGCTGGTGCTGCTGCTATTCTGTCTCTACCGGGTCCTCTGTCCCCGCAACTACGGCCAGAACGGCGTGGCCCACGGACGCCGTCGCCGCGGTGACCTGCCCTGCGACGACTACGGCTACTCGCCACCCATCAGCGAAATCTCCCCCCTGCTGCTGCGTGGACACAGCATGGTGAGAGACTGGGCGCACACAATTGGACACAAATACCATTGTTTATTTGCGTGAATATTTACGAGTATCTCTCCTCTGCATTCTCTCTCTCTCTCTCTCTCTCTAGGATATAGAGTGTCTGGCGAGTGATGGCATGCTGTTGGCCAGTTGCTGTCTGGCAGGACAGATCCGTGTGTGGGACGCTCAGACTGGAGACTGCCTCACCGTCATTCCTAAACATGGGTAAGACAGGTGCAAACATACCACATACAGAAGTTCACCTTGGCCGATACAGGCTTACATACACACAGCTATGGACAGTTCATGCTTGTGTTCATGCATAGTTTTCTCTTTTTTGGCCTGCCACCACCCACCTCTTCGGAGTACAACTTTTATTATTTGAATAATAAATGTACAATATTAACTTTACATATGTAAGTACAAGTCATTAGATTTATTTTTTCAGTATAGTATTCCTCTGTGTTCAACCTTCTTCCCATTCCCATGTCCTTTATTTCTTCCTACATAGTCTTCCCTCCTGTTCTATATGCATATCCAGCCTTCTAGCCTGAACGCTAAACTGTCTCTCTCTGTCAGCCTGCGGCGGAGTAGCAGCAGTGGCTGCTGGCAGCAGCGGGATGGATGGGACGCTGTGGGTGTGGCCGAACCTGAGAACCTGGGGAGCGGGACAGAACCAGGGGGCGGGGTTTTTGACGAGGACGAGGGTTACCCCCTCAGGCGGCGGAGCACCCCACGCCCGGCCCTCTTTGAGGATCAACCCGACCTCACTCCCCTCATCGACACCAACTTTGACTCCCAGCCCCCCTCCCACCTTCTCCTCACCCCGCCCAGGGATGGCTTTGACTTCGGGGGGCTGGTGGAGAGGGCCTACCTGGAGCACGAGCCTCCCTCGCCGGGCCTCGCTGCCTCCTACCCCTCCCCCTCCCCCTCACCCCCGTCGGGACCCGCTCCCCAGAGGAGACGCAGCCTGGGGTACATCCAGCCCCCTGCTCCACAGGGCCAGGGAACCCCGGACTGGGAAAGCGCTGTGTGGGCCATGGAGCTCCGGGGGAACCTCATCGCTGCTGGGAGGAGCAGCGGCAAACTGGAGGTGAGACCCAATCCCATATCAACCCCTAGCCCCTACCCCGTCACTAGACACTTTATGATGCTCCCTTGTAGAACAGAAATAAATAACTGAATGGGTGTAGAGGGAGTGGATGAGATGGGAAGGCGCAGGGGAAGTGGGAAGAGAGGGGGTAGTCAAGCAGGAAACAATATTTGCAAGAGGAGAGAGTACAAATGACCTGGACTAACCTGTACCCCGCACATTGACTCGGTACCGGTACCCCCTGTAGATAGCCTTGCTATTGTTATTTTATTGTTACTTTTATTTTGTACTTTATTTTATTTAGTAAATATTTCTTGAACTGCATTGTTGGTTAAGGGCTTGTAAGTAAGCATTTTACGGTAAGGTCTACACCTGTTGTATTCGGCGCATGTGACAAATAACATTTGATTTGAGTCGGAGAAATTGGCACAGAGAAAGCCAGAAAAAGACAGGGCAAGTGCACTAATGTGTGATGTGTGGTTAGCTGTGGGACGCTGTGGAGGGCTCGTTACGCTGCAGTAATGAAGATGGCGTCTCAGGGATCACGGCCCTGGCCTTCCTCAACAACAGGATCGTGGCGGCCAGACTCAACGGCTCTCTAGACTTCTTCACTGTCGACATCAACAAGCCTCTGGGCTTACTGCAGTACAGAGGTGAGCACACACACTGTCAAATGACCCAATGATGTCAATATCAGTCCCCTGTAGCTCAGTTGGTAGAGCATGGTGCTTGCAACGCCAGGGTTGTGGGTTCATTTCCCACGGGCGTCTGCTAAATGACTAAAATGTCAAATGTAATAGACACTGAGTGTACAAAACATTAGGAACCTGCTTTTTCCATGACATAGACTGACCAGGGGAATCCAGGTGAAAGCTATGATCCCTTATTGATGTCACTTGTTAAATCCACTTCATTCAGTGTAGATGAAGGGGAGGAGACAGGTTCAATAATGATTTTTAAGCCTTGAGACATGGATTGGGTTTGTGTGCCATTCAGAGGGTGAATGGGAAAGACAAAATGGTAGTGAACGGGGTATGGTAGTAGGTGCCAGGCGCACCGGTTTGACTGTGTCAAGAACTGCAACAATGCTGGGTTTTTCACGCTCAACAGTTTCCTGTGTGTATTAAGAATGGTCCACCACGCAAAGGATATCCAGCCAACTTGACAAAACTGTGGGAAGCAAGAGAGTCAACATGGGCCAGCATCCGTGTGAAATGCTTTCGACACCATGTAGACGAGTTGAGGCTGTTCTGAGGGCAACAGGGGGTGCAACTCAATATTAGGAAGGTGTTCCTATAATATTTTGTACACTCAGTGTATGTCTGTAATACGCTTGTGTCGTGTCACAATCGGTAAAATGTCAACACAACTGGAGTCACCTCGCCATTTCTGGAGACATGTTATTGACAGGCCAGCGCTACGGTAGCTATCAATAGTGTAGTTAACTAATTGTCAAGTAAGGTGTCTCCAGACGTTTACTTTTTCAACGTTTGTGACGTCTTAACTTTCAGCGCGTATTAACTCTAGACATCTGTAATGAGTGTGTTATTATCTATATTGACTGTGTTCTGTGTGGTGCCAGGTCCCCCCGGGCGTTGTAACATGCCACCCTCGCCCTGCTACAGCAGTGAGGATGTGATCTCATGCCAGCTGACGCGCTCGGTGCAGTGTGCCCACCAGAAACCCATCACAGTGCTTCGAGCCGCTGCCGGCAGAGTGGTCACGGGCAGCCAGGACCACACCGTCAGGGTGAGTGAGAACACAAACACACACAGAAACACGCACACAGATGTACAGAAACACACACACACACACACACACGTGGTTAGCTGTGGGACACTGTGGAGGGCTCGTTATGCTGCAGTAATGAAGATGGCGTCTCAAGGATCACGGCCCTGGCCTTCTTCAACAACAGGATTGTGGCGGCTCGTGTATATAATTCATAAACTTTTTGCATGATAAAACAGAATAAAATCAACACTCACTCACACACACTAAAACCCTGCTGTTTGTCCCTCTGTGTCAGGTGTATCGTCTGGAGGACTCATGCTGTCTCTTCACCCTCCAGGGCCACTCTGGGGGAATCACTGCCATCTATATAGACCAGGTTAGTCAATGGTACAGTCTGTGTCCCCCCCACACCATCGGGACAGTCCGATGGTACAGCCCTGTCCCTCAAAGCTGTGTTCCAATGGCTAAACTCTTGTCTGGCTGCATTCCAACCCAAAACCTGCTCCCTTGATGAATTGCCCCCAGAAGGATAGTTATGCAACGTAGCAATGGGCTCACCATGCTCCTAAAATTCCACCTTTTCCGAACCTTCTATACCAGTCTTGGTGGGTGTGCAGGAGAGTCACTAAGGCACAGGCAGCACAATTCTGATATTTTTTCCACAAATTGGTCTTTTGACCAATCACATCCAATCTTTTCACATCAGATCTTTTTCAGAGCTGGTCTCATTGGTTAAAAGACCAATTAGTGGAAAGTAATCCGAATTGGGCTGCCTGTGTAAATGCAGCCTAAGATGCTCCTTTCGATCAAAATCCATTCGACTGTAAGCCCCCCTTACTAGGGCACATCGTAGCAAAACTTTTTGCAACGGAAAATTAGGATTTCTTATGAACAACTCCAGGTAGTACCTCCCCATAGCAGTCCACTTTTTTCTGTTTGTACTTAATATGACCCATGTGAAGTATCAGTCATTATGTTGTGTTGCAGACCATGGTTCTGGCCAGTGGGGGGCAGGACGGAGCCATCTGTCTGTGGGATGTGCTGACGGGCAGCCGGGTGAGCCACGTGTACGGTCACCGCGGCGACGTGACCTCGCTGGTGTGCACCACATCGTGCGTGATCAGCAGCGGCCTCGACGACCTCATCTGCATCTGGGACCGCAGCACGGGCATCAAGCTCTACTCCATACAGCAGGTGGGTCTCTGTGTGTGTGTGGATAATTTGGGAGAAATCTGGTAAACTTCTCTCCTGTTATTCAATGATAGTTTATGCTTTTATGCCTCTTCACCTGCTCTCCATCCCAATGTTCCCTTCTTTCTCTAAACCTAACTTGTCTCCCCCCTCTCTCTCTCTCCCAGGAGGTAGGCTGCGGGGCCAGTCTGGGGGTGATCTCTGAGTCTCTCCTGGTGACAGGGGGCCAGGGCTGTGTCTCCTTCTGGGACCTGAACTTCGGGGACCTCCTCCAGACGGTCTACCTGGGCCAGAGCAGCGACGGCCAGGGGGTCCGCCAGCTTTTGGTGCTGAACAACGCCGCCATCGTCTGCGACTTTGGCTCCGAGCTCAGCCTGGTCTACGTGCCCTCTGTGCTGGAGAAGCTGGACTGAGCAGGAGCAGAACTAGGACAGGCGCCACACAGTGGCCTGGAGGAGTAGATGAAATGATCAGTACTGACAATGGGGATACATGCAAACTCAACTCTTTTTGGCTCTTTTCGCTACACTACACTGCAGTTGGACAATCTTCTTGGAAAGAGTTGACGTGATTGGCTTATTTCGATCGCTAGTACTTTCCCCGATTAGGTGGGAGGGCATTTTTATAGCAATACATAACATTTTTTATAAAGCTAATGTCTGGTTGGAGAGACATGTACAGACGGTCAACCTGCCACAGGGTGAGGTCTGTCTGAACAGAAAGATGACCCTTGAACTTGTTAGTAGCTCAGGGGGTTTGTAATAATATAATAATATGCCATTTAGCAAACGCTTTTATCCAAAGCGACTTACAGTCATGATTTGATGCTTTGTAGCCAAGCATTGGATGATTTGGGGTACACACACCCCAAGGGGTTCCCATCCAACGATCAGTCTCTGCACTCTATGCTGCTGTCATTGGCGGAGCTGTTTGATACCCCGCCCATCCCACCACGCCAGCCAATCAGTGTAGCGCAGCTCTGGCAGGCTCATGTCATGAGGTCTGAGGACCATTGGGCTAAGCTAAGCAGTTACTAGCATGTGTATGTGTGTATTTTGTGTCCTGGGAAAGAAACAAAGTCCCTTTTTATGGTGAAATACTGCTGACAAAAATCCTTCATTATTGTGTGTGTGTGAGAGATAATTGGATACGATTACTGTAATGAAATGCACCTTGAGAGGGGTTTGTTTTTATGTTTAAATCTATTTATTAGTTTTAAGTAACAATTTGTTTGAGAATTGCATAATAATATAATGTGGAGATGTCATAAATGTAAGGTTTGATATTTTTTTAAACATTGGTTATGATGAGATTAATATTTGTAATATGAATATTTTGGAACTGAAAAAGGTAAAGGGTTTTCTTGGAGTTGGGGATTGAGGGGGAGAGGTTCCTTCCCTTACCCCCGCCTCAGGCTCTGATTTTAGGGCTACTGTTGCTGCAAGAGGACCCATCTGGTCCATAAGAGCCCCTTTAGCTGTAAGCGGCTCTATACCTGTATACTTTCTGCTTGAATTTTGGATTTGCATCTGAAGTTGTGCTAGCTATACATTGGCACACATTGTTAGAGTTTACATTGGCTGCCCTCTTCCCGTGTTAACTGTGCCCAGGAGAAATGTGAGATCATTTGAGATTGTGAATATATTCAATTGTACTGTTTTACATTAGTAACGTTATGTCATGCTACTCTTGTACATCTTGTTCTCTGACAAAACGTTCCATTGAGGAAATCACGTTACTTTTTAAATACCTAAAAAAGGCTTCCTATTGATAAACATTATCTCTGTCCCTATGTTTTTCCAATACAATGAAAAGGTATCTTATTTTTTCGGTCTTATCTCTGTAATTCTCTGCTTGTGAGTTTGAGAACCCTATCAGGCATAAAAGGAGGATGGGTAGGGCACCAGTAATATGGTGATAAGTCCACCTTAGCCCATCCAGTCTTTTCATGTGAGCAAAGGAGTCAGTCGGGCGTCAGACTAGGAATGAGGAGGAATTTCAGATGGTACCCTCTAGGTTGGACCCTCTACTAACTCGACCTTTCTTCCAGCCCGAAAGCTCTGAGTGAATGTAGCGCTAGCTTGCAGACACACAATGCAGAGAGAATGTAGTGGGCTTGACCTTAGACGTTAGCCTACTTGGTTACTTACACCCTCACCAGGTGCACTAGCTGAATGTAGATCCGTGATGCTTGATATTGAAAAGCAAATCCACTCAACTTCAACCTACAGATATCATACAGAAATGTAACACTAATTTGTGCACTAACTCTTAACCCTCTCAAATGCACGTGCTCACACACACACACACACACACACACACACACACACACACACTAGGCACTTTGAAACATAATGTATACACACATACTGAAAACACCATGAAAACGTAGAAACGCACACATCAGACTTGTGAATGCAGGGGTGGACAGCTTTAGTCCAAGTGTTGCAGTGTCTGCTGGCTTATCAATAACATGAATTGAAGAAAAATACAAACCCAGACAGGCACGCCATCGCTCAAGGACTCAAGTTGTGAACCCGTGTTCTATTGTAACGGTTCTAATTTATTTCGTTTTTTTTAAATGTAAATAATAGGTGAAAAAGCTTTAGAGGATGTGTAGATTCACTTATAATTATATTTTTTTCTTTCTGGGCAATGTGGGGGGAATGTTTGTTGAAGGATATAAACGGCTGCCTGAGTTGGGCAGTAAAATATGGTTGTGATCCAAGTCCTTAAGCTGCCTTTCCTTATCTCCTTGCTTGCAAATAATGATACCATAGTTATAACAGACATCTATCCAATGTGACAGTTCACACACATTCAGTCACAGATTTGATTTGAATATGTGGCCTATGCAGGATTTTAACTGCACAACTCTGGTGTTGCGAGCACTATGCTCCAGGATGGAACAACATGTCTTGAACAGGTGTTTTCTAACATATTTGTTTTACAGCGATCTGCCACTATCAGTAGGGATGAAAGGAGAAGGGAAGCATTTAAGATAATTGGAACACAGCGCATGTCCCCTTGATCTGTTCCCTTTGGTCCTACAAAAGTTGACAGGGGGAAGGAGGTGTAAATATTGTTTTTGTGGAATCATGGACCTGCTCTGCCCGCCTCCTCCCGAACCACCTCCTCTCGTCGGTTGGTTATGGTACGCAGACTGTAGTGGAGGTAGCAAATGTTCTGTACTATTTTACTATTTTTAACACAGGAGCAAAACTTTGTACTAATTTCCAAATAAAGAGGATTTGATACCTTGTCATGTCTGTAGTGTGTGTGTGTGTGATAAAAAAAAAAAAGTTAAGTAAAAAAATAAGTCAGTTACTATGATACTCACTTGAGAAATAAACCATACATCAATTCAAACATTCCATAAGCTGTGGGTGTGTATTTTAAATACAGTAGTCAAAACCATGACAACATAACATTATGGTAGTCTAATTTTATTCAAGATATATTTAGTGTTAATGAAACTCAAGAAAAAAAATATTGTTAAGACGTGCTGATTCTGCTCTATGTATGCGGTTACCATAACGAGAGCGCCGCACTGCAGATTCAGGTCCTCTGATAACAACGCCTTCGTCTGCAAGCTCCTCCCCCACCCTTTGGCCTCTGTCTGCATCACCTTAGTGCAATCATATCACAGTCACTACCATCATCACCTTAGTCCACATGAAGAGCCCGTGCCAACCCCGTGCCCAGAGCGACCAGCTGTAAGAGGGGACCATAGACACTGTGCTGCTAGGAGTGCATGCTGGGATTGTAGTGGTGCTGAGTGGCCAGCTCTGAAGCAGGGAGTGAAGATCAGACCCATCTGGCACAGGTAGAAAGACAGAAAGAGAAGGAAAGAAAAGACAGACGAGTGCACAGTGATTTGGTCCCAGAAGCACAGCCAGTCCACCAGTGAGGGGAGGGGGAATGTAGGACCCCTGAAGTGTCCCTAAAGCGGCAGAAAGGTCAAGGTCCAAACCAACCCCTAGCCCCTACCACTAGGCACTTCTAGTTGTGATTCTTGGAGTTTCCACCATACTAGTCATTTTGGTTCATTAACTAAGAATCAGAGAATCAAGAAGAGCTAGTACTAAAGGCTACAGGTCTGTTTGACACTAGGCTATGAAGTGAGAAAGAGGGCCTTATTGGCTCCTGCGTCTCAGCTCTTGTTGAGGGTCCAGAGGGGGTCTAGGCTGCTCAGGGGGTCTTCTCCCCCCTCCTCGCAGGGCCCCTGGTGGAGGCCCTGGCCCTCGGCCGGCTGCAGGAAGCTCTGCTTGGTGACACGGTGCTTCCCCTTGCCCCCACCACCCTCCATGGAGAAGGCCTCGGGAGTCAGAGAGGCCAGCAGCTCCAGGGAGTTCGGGGCCGGGCCAGGGGTCACCTCTGGGACCACATGATTATTGGCTGTGGGGGCAGAGGAAGGGGCGGTGGCATCCACACCATTGGGTGGTGGGGACTGAACCTTCTCTGGGAAGGAGAGTGGGGGACTGAGGGAGGAGGGTTGGGGCTCGCTGGGAGAGGGGTCCTGGGTGGGGGCGGCGGCTGGCTCTAGCTCTCCATCCAAGGGCAGGTCGGTGGGGGGGATGAAGGGTTGGTCCTCCAGACCAGAGGGGGCGCCAATGTTGAGGCCAGGGTCCATGGCTGGGTCAGTGGCACTGGGGGGCCGGATGCTGAGTTTGGCGATGGTGGCCTGAATGGAGCTGATGGTCATGTCACCTCCCAGAACTATGTCCTGTTGGGACTCTTGCCGAGAGTAAGGCTATAGGGAGAAGACAACCAGACAATATTTAGCCAAGAGTGAGCAGTACTGTAGTATAGATAGGTTGGTTGTTAAGCAACAAAACCGACACGTGCGCAACTATGGGGCAAAACAGACAGGGTTGGCTTAGATTGTTGACAACATGTAAACTATATTTAGTCTCCAATGTTTATTGAAAACATAAATAAATGTGCACAATAAGCACTTGTTGTCTCTCAAATACATTGTGATGGAAAATGTTATGTTTGTACTTTTCTAATAACCAATTCGACTGGGATCATGCAAGTGACTGATTGATCGTGCCTGGGAGGAATCCTCACTCAGTATAAGCAATTTGGCAGTACGCCCAGAACATTGTTTTGAGAACTAAAGGGGGTATCTGTTTCAAGGTCCCAGATTTGGGAGAAGAAGCCTTGTGAGGTGTCAGTCAGTCACATGCAGGAACTAACATTAATGAAGAATAATGAATAATGTAAATCATGCAAATATAACTTGTCTGTGTAAACAGTATATAAGGGAACTAACGGGACTGCCCCGGTAGAGCTCCTGACAGACGTGTACTCCTTGGTGCATTAAGTTTGTTGGAACCTCTCCAGCTTGCTGCTGATAAATAATTATTTATTTAATATTTACTTCAGGTGTCCCTGGTGTTGAATTTCCACGACAACATCATTACAGATATTGGTTAGCTAGCTAGCTAATTTTTGCCATATTAGCATTGACATGAAATCAGTCAAAACACCTCAAAAACAAGACATGGTATCAATAACAAGATAAAACTAGCTGACACGAGTCACTTACGATTCCCCACATTGCAGCTTCTTATCATTGTTGCTAGCTATCTGGCCATCCAGAATCACAACAACTCACAGACTTCTGCCCCATTGAAGCATGCGCATCGTTTTCGTGATGTGAGACCATAAAGCCTGAATGCCAAAAGGATCCAAAACTGGCTCAGTGAGAGACTGGGCTCACCTTGGTGACAGCAGTGCTGGGTGTCTTGCTGCAGGGGGCGGTAGGGAGGTAGCCATGTCTCTGGAGGACATGCTCAGCGTGTTTCAGCACCGCCTCGTAACAGAACTTCAGGTGCAGCTGTGGACAGACACCAGACAGAGGAGACACCTTGAAGAGCCATCACATCAACAAACAACACTGATTCAATGCACTGGGAAAGTGACAAGATGTGCTTTTACTAGAGAACTTGCCTTATGTGACGTCACGCTTACGAGACTGCACATTTAACCCCTTGTAAAGCATGAGCTTGTTAGGCGTGTGTTTTTCTCACCTTCTCCTGCAGCATGTTCTTCCTCTGCTGCCTCATCTTCTTGACCAGTAGAGGTAGGTCAGGGATGCTGTTCCCTGCCTCCAGCTCCTGTACCGCTGCATACAGCAGACAGAGGGCACCGGTACGCCCCACGCCAGAGCTGAGGTCATGGAGAAAGACAGGGTTAGTGGCAATATTCACATACATGTGTGTGTGTGTTGTAAGTACACACACACATCCACACACACACTTGGTTTTGATTAATCATCATGTTTAGTGATAGTAATAAAATAGCATGTGTGTGTTACCTGCAGTGCACAACAATGGGTGTGTGTAAGGGCCTCTGGTGCAGGTAGTATCCATGAACCTCCTGGATGAAGCAGATTAGATTGCTCTTGCTCTCAGGAAGACCCCTGGAAGGGAGGGGGAAAGAGAGAGAGAAAGAGAGAGGAAGAAGAAGAGAAATGGTATTCGTTAGCCAGATGTTCATTTCCATGCATACAGTGGTTACTCAGTTGTTCCTGTGTGTGTGTGTCCTGTGACTGTGTGGACTCACAGCTCAGGCCAGGAGGTGAACTGTAGGTGTATGACGGTGCGTTTGAGGCTCTGGTCACGGTACTGCAGGCCAATCATTCGCTCCACGTGGGTGGGCGTGGTCTTCTGCGTAGTCAGGGTGACTGTGATTGGTCCCTGAGCAAGCTGCTGGCCGCGTTCTGTCGGGAAGTAGCGCAAAACCTTTCCCTACGGAAACACAATCAAGAGACAAAGAGTTGGGGTTCTTTCAATAAATTATAAAGTGTCAATCAAAATATGGACTGATAACATCAAATGGAATAATTCATTTGTGTTTTCACAGACGTTTCTGTCAATAGTCTGGAAGTAAATAAACCATCTACTCAAAGTTTTGCCTTATCCAATTCCTTACCTACTTCTTATTCCTCCTTGGGTAAAAAAACAACAGGTGGTACATCTACCACGGTGGTAAGCCTTTATGAGCGACCCCTAGAATGGCCCATTCCTTCTCCCCTGAGTGTGTGCTCATACCTTATCTAGCTCCTGCTCTGACACCAGCATGACCACCAGCGAAACCTTCTGCTCCCACACCATGAGCCAGAAGTCTGCGGCCGTACCCGACAGCGGAGCCTGCGTGGCGATGAGGCGCGGGCAGTAGGGCGACAGCTCCTCCACAAAGCTGCCGTTGATGTAGTCGTCCTTGCCCGAGCGCAGCAGCACGCGGTTACAGTCGTAGGGCATCACGTCCTGGTGGCGGTTCTTCATGGTGTAGCAGCGGGCGATGGCAATGGACAGTTGCCTGGCGTCCCTCTCCTGCCCCTCCTGGAGCTCCTTCCAGCGGGCATCCAGCGGCGACAGACCACCTTCGTCCACCGACGGGCGCTCCAGAGACTCCACGGCCAACCGGAAGCGTTCGAGTTCACCGCAGAGGCGTGCTACGCGTTCGGGGGCTTGGTACGGGTCGCCCTGGATCAGCCGGACGCCCTGGGAGCTCTTTTTACGGCGCTCCCCGTCCTGAGGGTCAGCCTTGGTGGGTTGGAGGACGTTGGCGGGGGCCTTGGGGCCGCCGGGCTGGCTCTCTGGGCTGGAGGAGAGCAGGTCGTCTGTGATGGAGTTCTGGTGCGGGAAGAGGGAGGTGGAGGGGGATGAAGAGGAAGGGAGAGAGGGTGGACCGCCGGGGGTGGGGGCCGGGGAGGGCCTCTGGGGGGCCAGGCCTAGGGAAGAGGGGCCTGGGGAGGGAGAAGGGGAAGGTGAGGGCGAGGGCGAGGGAGGGATGACGTTAGGTGGGGGGGCCACTGGAGGAGCTCCAGCAATCATGTGCTGGGGAGGGGGCTGAGGTTGACCCATAGAGGTGGGCTGTGGTGGGGCTCCGGGAGAGCCGTTCACACCTGGAGGAATAGGGTACATGGTGGGGGTCATGGGGGCTACAGGCTGGGGAGCCTGGGACTGTTGGGGTGCTGAATGAGGCATCATAGGAGGCTGGTAGCCATGTTGGGGGGGCTGACCAGGGTGGGGCATCTGGGGCCCCTGAGGTGGGAGGGGGCCACTGGGCAGGTAAGCCTGAGGGAGCTGGACATGATGGGGCTGGGAAGCAAGGGGCATCTGCTGGTGCAGGCCAGGAGGCATGGGCTGGTTGGTGGGAGGCAGGTAAGCCTGGGAAACTGGGGGCATCGGCTGGCTGTTAGGGGGCATTTGATGATGAGGGCCAGGGTGTATTTGTGGATGAGGGTGCATTTGCTGTGCGTTGGGATGCATTTGTTGTTGTTGGGGAGGTAGCATCTGCTGATGAGGGTGCGGGGGCATCTGTTGGTTGGCAGGGTGCATGTATGGTTGGGAGACAGGGGGCTGGGAGGTGGGGGGCATCTGTGGGTGAGGGCCCCTTGGGATCATGTGTGGGGGCTGTTGGGGCAAGTAGCCCTGCTGAGGGTGTTGAGGCTGATAGCCCTGTGGTAACTGGGGCTGGTAGCCATGCTGGTGTTGTGGCTGGGGCTGACCAGGATATGGCTGCTGATACTGGGGGGGCATGGGCGGCCGGGGCTGGTGCTGGTGCTGGGGGGGCATGTACTGTGGGTAACCCTGCTGGGCCTGGGGAGGGGGTCGGGGCACAGGCATAGCCCTGGGGGCAGACTGGTAGACGGGGGGCAGCTGCCCAGGAGGGTGTTGGTACTGCTGCTGTGGATGTTGGTGTGGCACCTGGCCGGGCGCTTGCATGGGCACCCCAGGCTGGGGCATGTACTGTGGGTACACACCCATCTGTGGGGGAACAGCGAAGCCTGCAGAGACAGTAGGTGGTACAGGATGGCGTGGGGCTGAGTTATAACTGGGGATGGGGGTCTGGATACTATCTACCGTTGTAGTGGAGGGACGGACAGAGGCACGGGCAGGCCCGACTCCCCCAGGTTGGGGGGCTTGTGGCTGGGGAGGGCCATAGCCAGAAACAGGGGGCTGCTGGGGGGGTAGCTGAGTGAGGGGTCCGCGAGGGAAACCCTGGGCGGCGAGCGGGCCGGGGAACTGGGGTGGTCGAAGGTTTGGGGGGAACCGAGGGGCATAGAACGGTGCCCCAGGTGCCCCTGGCCAAGGTAACGAAGCATTGCCACCCAGGTTGGCACCAGGGAGGAAAGCCTCAGGTCCGGGGCGAAGGGCAGAGGGCAGAGAGGGGTGATCGGGGGGTAGACTACGGAGCTCGTCAGGCAGGTCTCCTCCCAGGCTCAGTATAGCAGCGTTGATCTGGGCCAGCTCGGCATCCTCCAGACTAGAACAGGCAGAGTCCACGTCTGAGCCCCCCTTGGACCCCAGGGACGGTTTGGCTGCCGTGGGCCGAGAAGGGGGTTTCTTCTGGGTCTCCCTGTCCAGCACGGCCTTCCTCTCCTCCTCCCTGCCCTGACACAGGTTCTTAGCTCTCTCCAGCAGGTGGGAGGACTTGGTCTCCAGGTCCTCGTAGAACTCCTTCCCCTCCTGGGACTTCTTCATCAGGTCCTCGTAAGCCTCGTAGGACGCCACCAGGGTCTGCACCGTGCCGTTCCACCTGAGAGTTGGAGCGAGAGAAAGGAAGGAGGAGAAGATGAAGGGAACAATGACATGAGGCTAGTGCTTATGTAGCTAGTGTTTCCAGTGGATATTTGTCTGCTCCGATTTGTTTGTGTGTTCTGATTTTCTACATTGGCCCCTTCCCTATGGCCTTGGATTGGAACGGCGTCAAAGTCCTTTGCCCAATAGTACTGGTGTCCCACTAAAACCCTTCCCAAGCCCTTGCTCACTTGTGTTCCATCTCGGTAAGGCCCTTGCGGACCGAGGCGTATTGCACGTTGGCTTCCGTCAGCGCCTTGAGGATGTTCTCCTGGGCAGACAGGTTCTGGTCAATGTACACTTTCACCTGCTCATACTTCTTCAACTGCTCCTCAAACAACCTCTATAGGGAGGGAGAGAGGGAGGGAGAGAGAGAGAGAGGGGGGGGAGAGAGAGAGAGTGGGGGAGAGGGAGGTGGGGAGAGAGAGGCAAATGTTACATATTGTGTCTTAAGAGGCATGCACAGCGGTCTAAGGCACTGCATCGCAGTGTTGCGACTACATCGCTGTTTGATCCCAGGCTGTGTCACAACCGGCCGTGACCGGGAGTCCCATAGGGCGGCGCACAATTGGCCCAGAGTAGTTCGGGGGGGCTTTACTTGGCTCATCGCGCTCTAGCGACTCCCTGTGGCGGGCGGGGTGCCTGCAGGCTGACTTTGGTCGTCAGTTGAACAGTGTTTCCTCCGACACATTGGTGCAGCTGGCTTTTGGGTTAAGCGAGCGGGTGTTAAGAAGCGCGGTTTGGCGGGTCATGTTTCGGAGGACGCATGACTCAACCTTCGCCTCTCCCAAGCCCGTTAGGGAGTTGCAGCGATGAGACAAGATCGTAATCACGAAATTGGGGAGAAAAAAACGGGGTAAAAAAATATATTTATATACACACACACAATGTCCTGTACCTTCATGTCAGTGCGCTCAGTAGTGACCAGGGAGGAAGTGATGTCGTCCTGCTGGATGAGGTCACGCAGCTGTTTCTCCAGGGTGCTCCTCTGGTCCCTCATCTCTTGCACCTTCCCCAGGATCCTCTTCATACACTGCAGCCCTGCCACCTCCTCTGTAGGATCACACACACACATTTAGAAACACACTCCAAATGACCACACAAACACATAACTCTTTTCCACTCTCCTATACCCACCCTCGTTGAGTTGGGGCCTAGGCAGGGCATCTCTCAGGGCATCCAGTGGTCCCCCCAGCAGCCTCAGGTTACTGATGTGCAGGTTCATGGCTCTGTGCAGCTCTGTGTTGGTGAAGCTGGCCTTCTCATGGGCCTCCATGTACTTCTCCAGGTCCCTGCGGATCTCAGCCAGGGTCTGGGCATGTGCCTGGGGATGCAGCTGCGCCGCAAGGCCTCCTCCTGCCGCCTCTTGCAGCGCCCGCAACCCGGCCTCGTCCTCCTCCAGCACGTCCCGGATCTCCCTCAGAGACGCCTCCACGTCCGTGAACACACCAGACAGGACTGAGGGAGAGGGACATAGGGATTAGTATCTAAAGGCTGTGTGCGTATGTGTGTGGGTATGTGTGTGTGTGAGTGTGTGACATGTGTATGTGTGTGTGTGTGTCCCAAGCCAACCACTCACCCTGCATGGACTGAATGAGGCTCTTGACAGTGTCTGGTCTGACACTGAGCGCAGCACACTTCTCCATCAGTACAGGGGGGATGTGACTGTACATGTCCAGGTTATCTACTGAGTCTGGCTCCAGACCCAGAGAGTCCATAAACTGCCTGCAAAGCCAGAGCTAGATCAGTAACCACACAAAGTCACTATATTAAACCGTAAAGGCATACCTAGACGTCTCAAATACACACACAGCCCCTCCGACTCTCCTACTCACTCTAGAGTCTCATTCCTGCTGTCTATCTTGGCCATGATGTCCCGTAGCAACTTGGCCTTCTCTTCACTGTAGAGAGAGGAGGCCTCGTGGGCAGCCATGGGCACCAGCTTGGAAAACAGGTCTGGTCCTGTGACACTGGGATCAGTTGGGTTCACGGGCAAGGCCTTCACCAGGGGGGCACCTAGAGAGGACATGATGACAATGAAAATCAAAATATAGTATATGAAATGCAGGAGAGGTTAAGTGTGAGGATAGGTCGTAGGTCAGGGTTCAATGTTACCTTTGACTGAAGCAAGAGTCTCCAGCGAGGGGACAGTCTCATGGTAGATGAAGTCATTGTCTTTCTTGGCAGAGTTGAACCTACAAGGGACAGAGGATAAGGAATAGCAGAGGAAGGGTCAGAGAGAACCACTTAAGCGAGAGCTCCACTGTTTGAGTGAGAGAGTGTGGCAGAGTGTGTGTGACTGTCTACATCTCAAAGGGTAAAGACTGTACCAACATAGCCACAATCATAAGTGAATATACAGTAGAGAATATAGCTGCTTACTTTCCCCCTATCACGTCCATGGTGAACTTCAAGGCCTCCTGCACACTGTCCGGCTGACCCTGTTAAAACAGAGAGAACGAGAGAAGAGAGAGAATTGAGGGAAAGGAGCATAAAGACAGTTCCTTTGTTATGAAAATGTATTCACTCACTAACTGTAAGTCGCTCTGGATAAGAGCGTCTGAAAATGACTAAAATGTACATGTTATTGTAAGCTTGATAACAGATACAAAAGAAACCATTTCAGAATGCCAAATGGAAAAGGTTACAGAGTCAACTGGAAGGTGACTGTACCTTGGCCAACTTGATGGCTTCACTGAGTTTGTCTAAGGAGCTCTGCAGGTAAGCCAGCTGTTAAAAACAAAAAACCACACAGCTTTAGAAAAATAGGTGTATAAGGAGAGAGATTGGTGTGCATGTAGAGGTATGGAGGCATCAGAGGAAGATACACGGGGGGACGACAACGACGACATACCCGCTCTCCATATTTCTGTTGCTCCTCAGCCTGCTTCCCCATATGCAGCTGAAAATAAATATAATGTTATTAAATAAAATAGTATTTGTAAACCAAATTCAGAACACATTTGCAATATACTCCCTCACAACTCACTGTTCTGTCTCACACTTACATGGGCGATGGAAGCAAAGTAGTAGATCTTCATCTGCACCAGTTTTTTCCAGTCCTTCTGGATCTTTCCCAGCATGGAGGCCGTGTCAGAGTTCTCCAGAGCCCTGCACGCCTCCTTATAGTAGTCCACCACCTACACCAGGCCAACAACAGAACAGTCGCACACCTGGGTCGGACTCATTAGGGCACACCGTAGCAAAACATTTTGCGACAGAAAATGAAAATTCGCATTTTCCTATTGGATAAGTTCAGTTAGTCCCTCCCCGTTTGATGCCTATTGAGAACGACCCTGCTCTAGGACAACTGAGGTCTAGAGGGTGTTATCATGCACTACTACTATGTCTTGTGTTGAGAGGAGAGAGATTTACCTGAGCACTGATGCGGGCTACAAGGAAACTCTTCCTGTTGTCCAGCATGGACTTCTCCAGGAGACACTCCTGAGCCTGGCCCTGAACGGAGACAAATAAACATGATGAAGTGTGTGAGAACACATGCATGTGCGCACGTGTGTGTGTGTGTATGTGTGTCTGATAGTTACCAGCATGAGGTTGATGTTGAGGTTAAGGATCTGGTGACTCATGTCCACGCTGAAGTTGTGGCTGAAGTGGTCCCTCAGGTAGGAGAAGGCCCCCGCGGAGCACTGGAAGTGTGTACATGACACCTTCATCCCCTAGATAAGAGAGAGAGAGAGGAGGAAAGGGGTGAAAGAGGAAGGGAGACAGAAGAGAGTGAGGATGGAAGCGAGAGAAATAGACAAAGGGACATATTGAGTTTCAGAAAAAGGATGGCAATACAATGGATGTCAGTGTGAGATGTCATGGAGAGAGGTTAACGTGTTAAAGATAGATGGCCATTGATTCTGCTCACCTCTTCTGACACCCTGTTATCCATGGCTCCCAACATGGAGTGGAGAGCACCTACAGAGAAGATAACATTACGACAATAGGAAATAGCTGTTTGACGGATGGTTTTGCCCTCCGTGCTGATCTAAGGTCAGTTTTACATTTCACCACTCAATGGTTCAACTCACCCAGGTTATAGAGGATGCAGGCTTGCTCATAGCTGATGTCATCATGAGTGACTGTTTTTCCAGAAAATATTTCTGTCCTGGTAAGAGAGAATGAAATTGGTGACACACTGTATTGGACACATGAGGGTGTGGTGTGTGTCTACGTGGATGTGCCTGTCTGTATTTGTATATACTATGGATCCCCATTAGTTCCTGCCAAGGCAGCAGTTACTCTTCCTGGGGTCCAGCAAAATTAAGGCAGTTATATACAATTTAAAAAACATTACAATACATTTCACAACAGATTTTTACAACACATTAAGTGTGTGTCCTCAGGCCCCTACTCTACTACCACATATCTATAACACAAAATCCATGTGTATAGTGTGTATGTTATCGTGTGTGTGTATGCGTGTGTCTGTGCCTATGTGTGTCTTCACATTCCCGGCTGTTCCATAAGGTGTATTTTTATCTGTTTTTTTAAAATCAGATTTGACTGCTTGCATGAGTTACTTGATGTGGAATAGAGTTCCATGTAGTCATGGCTCTATGTAGTACTGTGCCTCTGCCATTGTCTGTTCTGGACTTGTGGACTGTGAAGAGACCTCTGTTGGCATGTCTTGTGGGGTATGCATGGGCGTCCGAGCTGTGTGCTAGTAGTTTAAACAGACAGCTTTGTTGCATTCAACATGTCAATGCTTCTCACAAATACAAGTAGTGATGAAGTCAATCTCTCTTCTACTTTGAGCCAGGTGAGATTGACATGCATATTATTCATGTTAACTCTCCGTGTACATTTAAGGGCCAGCCGTGCTGTCCTGTTCTGGGCCAATTGTAATTTCCCTAAGTCCTTTGTGGCACCTGACCACATGACTGGATAGTAGTCCAGGTGTGACAAAATTAGGGCCTGTAGGACCTGCCTTGATGATAGCGTTGTTAAGAACGCAGAGTAGCGCTTTATTATGGACAGACCTCACCCCATCTTAGTTACTGTTGCATCAATGTGTTTTGAACATGACAGTTTACAATCAAGCATGTGTTCTGTTATACAGGTAACTCTTGATTCACAATATAGCAGGGGATGTAAAGCCATAACACCAATGTTCCCTCTAAGCTTAGCCCAGAGACTAATTAAAGCTCCCCCGGGACTGCCGCGCAGAAATATCAGCCCACAGAGAGAAGCACAAGATTGAACTTAAACTTTTTAGAGCAGTGGTAACCAACCGGTTGATCGCGATCGACTGGTCGATCTCCAAGGCATTCCTAGTCGATTGCCAAACATTTCTGTAAAAAACCCAACGATAAAGCCTTGTGTTCCTATTTTAATTTTTTTCGTCTCGGGCTGTTGGCAAGTAGGTGATCTGTTGCCATTTTGAACCATTGCATGTGTCTGAAGGTAGAAACTCTGCCTTCCCAGCGGGCCCAGAGAGCAAATCAAGTGCACTATAGGCCTACCGCTGGCCAATCGGATGGCTCAGATGACCGTGTCTGCAGTATCGTAGCAAGGCATAAAAGAAAGCTACAGCAAAGTTGATACTGTGAAATTTCAAAACGTTTAAAACCATGACTAGAGAGACTGTCAAACAGATGCTGTTTTTATGAGTGAGTTCATGTTTAAGTTCTTACTCAGCACTGTCAACACTTTGTATTCAATGCTTTTATAAGCCATAAAAAGCACGTTTTTCCTATATCCACTCAGCGCTACAACAAGCACTGCAGCAGTAATGAATGAGTAGGAAAGTGTATCTATAGGCTTGCGTTGTTGTTATTATTAGCGGTTTGGGTCTTTTTTAATATCGAGGAATATTTCACTTTCTCTGTTCATAGGAGTAACAACATGACTTTGTGCATGAGGCAGAAAGAATGCGGTGCGAGTCGAGTTTCGCCAGTTGGAAGATGGTGTCCCTTTTTGGTCAGTGAAGGAAAGGGAGAGCGGAGGGACGTTGAGAGGCGGACCCTCAGTCTGCAGCTCTCTCCCTCCGCTGAGACTGACCATCAGACGCAGGCACCATCAGCCCAGTAAAAAAAAAAAAATTCAGCTGTGCTTCACAAGTAATACAACTGCGGATCTATTTCCGATGTGATCATATAGTCTACCTCAAATGTTGAAATGTAATTTTTAAAAATAGCCCAAACAACAATGCATTGGCAGGGCAATTCAAGCAAAGCCAATATGTGGTGATAATGTATTGGGCCTATAGCTTACTGCACAAACCTCATTGCTACAGTACTGTTTTTAATTGATTCATGTTGCATAGGCGTACGGGAAAAAAAGTCATGTTAAAAAAATATCTGAGCGGTAGATCTCGGCTTGCATTTTGACACAAATTGATCTAGACTCAGAAAAGGTTGGTGACCACGGTTCTAGAGTTTTCCCTGTTAACACTATCAACGTTTCCCTTTACTGTGGCAATTGTGATCGAATCAACGCAATATTAGCCATTTTGTTGTTGGCAGAACGCATCGGAGTAGGATTCTATTGCATTGACAGGCACTACTCAGCCCGTACTCTACACAGACCAGTGCGGTATAAACAATCAGAGCTGCAGTAAGCCTATATGCAAATATACCATAGCCATATATGTACAGTTGAAGTCGGAAGTTTACATACACTTAGGTTGGAGTCATTAAAACTCGTTTTTCAACCACTCCACAAACTTCTTGTTAACAAACTATAGTTTTGGCAAGTCGGCTAGGACATCTACTTTGTGCATGACACAAGTAATTTTTCCAACAATTGTTTACAGACAGATTATTTCACTGTATCACAATTCCAGTGAGTCAGAAGTTTATATACACTAAGTTGACTGTGCCTTTAAACAGCTTGGAAAATTCCAGAAAATTATGTCATGGCTTTAGAAGTTTCTGATAGGCTAATTGACATAATTTGAGTAAATTGGAGGTGTACCTGTGGATGTATTTCAAGGCCTACCTTCAAACTCAGTGCCTCTTTGCTTGACATCATGGGAAAATCAAAAGAAATCAGCCAAGTCTGGTTCATCCTTGGGAGCAATTTCCAAACGCCTGAAGGTACCACGTTCATCTGTACAAACAATAGTACATAAGTATAAACACCATGGGACCACGCAGCCGTCATACCGCTCAGGAAGGAGACGGTTTCTGTCTCCTAGAGATGAACGTACTTTGGTGCGAAAAGTGCAAATCAATCCCAGAACAACAACAAAAGACCTTGTGAATATGCTGGAGGAAACAGGTACAAAAGTATCTATATCCACAGTAAAACAAGTCCTATATCGACATAACCTGAAAGGCCGCTCAGCAAGGAAGAAGCCACTGCTCCAAAACCGCCATAAAAAAGCCAGACTATGGTTTGCAACTGCACATGGGGAAAAATATCGTACTTTTTGGAGAAATGTCCTCTTGTCTGATTAAACAAAAATATAACTGTTTGGCCATAATGACCATCGTTATGTTTGGAGGAAAAAAGGGGGTTGCTTGCAAGCCGAAGAACACCATCCCAACCGTGAAGCACTGGCGTGGCAGCATCGTGCTGTGGGGGTGCTTTGCTGCAGAAGGAACTTGTGCACTTCACAAAATAGATGGCATCATGAGGAAGAAAAATTATGTGGATATATTGAAGCAACATCTCAAGACATCAGTCAGGAAGTTAAAGCTTGGTCGCAAATGGGTCTTCCAAATGGACAATGACTCCAAGCATACTTCCAAAGTTGTGGCAAAATGGCTTAAGGACAACAAAGTTAAGGTATTGGAGTGGCCATCACAAAGCCCTGACCTCAATCCTATAGAAGATTTGTGGGCAGAACTGAAAAAGGGTGTGCGAGCAAGGAGGCCTACAAACCTGACTCAGTTACACCAGCTCTGTCAGGAGGAATGGGCCAAAATTCACCCAACTTATTGTGGAAAGCTTGTGGAAGGCTACCCGAAACGTTTGATCCAAGTTAAACAATTGAAAGGCAATGCTACCAAATACTAATTGAGTATCTAAACTTCTGACCCACTGGGAATGTGATGAAAGAAATAAAAGCTGAAATAAATCATTATCTCTACTATTATTCTGACATTTCACATTTTAAAAATAAAGTGGTGATCCTAACTGACCTAAGACAGGGAATTTTTACTAGGATTAAATGTCAGGAATTGTGAAAAACTGAGTTTAAATGTATTTGGCTAAGGTGTACAGTGAGGGAAAAAAGTATTTGATCCCCTGCTGATTTTGTACGTTTGCCCACTGACAAAGAAATGATCAGTCTATAATTTTAATGGTAGGTTTATTTGAACAGTGAGAGACAGAATAACAACAACAAAATCCAGAAAAACACATGTCAAAAATGTTATAAATTGATTTGCATTTTAATGAGGGAAATAAGTATTTGACCCCCTCTCAATCAGACAGATTTCTGGCTCCCAGGTGTCTTTTATACAGGTAACGAGCTGAGCTTAGGAGCACACTCTTAAAAGGAGTGCTCCTAATCTCAGCTTGTTACCTGTATAAAAGACACCTGTCCACAGAAGAAATCAATCAATCAGATTCCAAACCACCATGGCCAAGACCAAAGAGCTCTCCAAGGATGTCATTGACAAGATTGTAGACCTACACAAGGCTGGAATGGGCTACAAGACCATCGCCGAGCAGCTTGGTGAGAAGGTGACAACAGTTGGTGCGATTATTCGCAAATGGAAGAAACACAAAATAACTGTCAATCTCCCTCGGCCTGTGGCTCCATGCAAGATCTCACCTTGTGGAGTTGCAATGATCATGAGAACGGTGAGGAATCAGCCCAGAACTACACGGGAGGATCTTGTCAATGATCTCAAGGCAGCTGGGACCATAGTCACCAAGAAAACAATTGTTAACACACTACGCCGTGAAGGACTGAAATCCTGCAGCGCCCGCAAGGTCCGCCTGCTCAAGAAAGCACATATACATGTCCGTCTGAAGTTTGCCAATGAACATCTGACTCAACTCGCATCAACTCAACTCGCCGTGTTTGGAGGAGGAGGAATGCTGCCTATGACCCCAAGAACACCATCCCTACCGTCAAACATGGAGGTGGGAAACGTTTTTCTGCTAAGGGGACAGGACAACTTCACCGCATCAAAGGGACGATGGATGCGGCCATGTACTGTCAAATCTTGGGTGAGAACCTCCTTCCCTCAGCCAGGGCATTGAAAATGGGTCATGGATGGGTATTCCAGCATGACAATGACCCAAAACACACGGCCAAGGCAACAAAGGAGTGGCTCAAGAAGAAGCACATTAAGGTCCTGGAGTGGCCTAGCCAGTCTCCAGACCTTAATACCATAGAAAATCTGTGGAGGGAGCTGAAGGTTCGAGTTGAGAGGTGTCAAATACTTATTTCCCTCATTAAAATGCAAATTAATTTATAACATTTTTGACATGCATTTTTCTGGATTTTTTTGTTGTTATTCTGTCTCTCACTGTTCAAATAAACCTACCATTAAAATTATAGACTGATAATTTCTTTGTCAGTGGGCAAACGTACAAAATCAGCAGGGGATCAAATACTTTTTTCCCTCACTGTATGTAAACTTCCGACTTCAACTGTATGTGCCATTTACTTTGAACTGGACTGTGTTTAAAGCATGAGCAGTCGTGAGTAGATGCGCTTAATTTGAGATCAAAACAAGAGCTGCATGTAGCCACGTGTGCATATTTTCTTCATATCCTTTGCTAGTTAGTGAGTTATTAGCCCGTTTATAGATAATTTGTAGTCAGCAATAGGGGGAGTGATTGCTGCAAAGC
The DNA here is from genome assembly GCF_020615455.1 of Coregonus clupeaformis. Lineage (NCBI taxonomy): Eukaryota > Metazoa > Chordata > Actinopteri > Salmoniformes > Salmonidae > Coregonus > Coregonus clupeaformis. The sequence continues at coordinate 210,138 of NW_025534245.1, forward strand.
GAGTCAGGTAAAGAGCTTTTTTATGTCTTAAAGGGGCAGTGTTGTATTTTGAGACAGGCTTGAATAAGCTAAGTAGCCAATAGGTAGAGGGTAACATAATTTGTCTGATTCTCTGTAATAATGGTATGGGAATAATAATGCATTTTATTTTGTAAAGCGGTTTCTTGCATCTTACAACACAACAACATTTTCAGTCACCTCCTTGTCTGAAGGACAAGTGGATAAACAGGTTAATGTTAAACACTGCATGTTGTTTTTTCAAAAGTCTCATGGAATGTAGGCCTACATTGAACACCACACATTGGCTGCTACATTAGGCTGAATGATAGAACAGCTATTTCCATGTGAAAATGTTATGGGATGCATTTCCTCTATTGTTTTGATGGTAGGCCACTCTGGTAGGCCTACTTTATGATCAAATAGCCATAGTAGCCTACATGGCCACTGTTAAAACTGTAACTTAAACCTGGTATGGCCTCCCGAGTGGCGCAGTGGTCTAAGGCACTGCAGTGCTTGAGGCGTCACTACAGATCCGGGTTCGCAGCCGGCCGTGACCGGGAGACCCATGAGGCGACGCACAATTGGCCCAGCATCGTCCAGGTTAGGGGAGGGTTTGGTCTGCCGGGAAGTCCTTGTCCCATCGCGCTCTAGCGACCCATCGCGCTCTAGCGCATGCACGCTGACACGGTCGCCAGTTGTACAGTGTTTCCTCCGGCTGGCTTCCGGGTTAAGCGAGCAGTGTGTCAAGAAGCAGTGTGGCTTGGCAGGGTTGTGTTTCGGAGGACGCATGGCTCTCGACCTTCACCTCTCCTGAGTCCGTACGGGAGTTGCAGCGATGGGACAAGACTAACTACCAACTGGATATAACGAAAAAGGGGTATAATAAATGCTTAAAGCGGGTACAGCCTCAGTGTTCGCGTTTACTGTGAACACTGAGGCTGTACTTGCTTTAAGTGCTGGACGTTGCACAGAATTTTCACAACGTTAAAGTTTGCGCTAAGCAGACCTGAAATTTGCTCAGTGCCTGAAAGAAATTGAGGGAACATTGCATAACACATTCGCTTTTCCAGCAGCAGATTATGATAGATAATGTCAAAAGATGCACTGAAGTCTAACAAAACAGATCCCACAATCTTTTCATTATCAATTTCTCTCAGCCAATTATCAGTCATTTGTGTGAGTGCCGTACATGTTGAATGCCCTTCCCCTATAAGCGTGCTGAAAATCTGCTGTTAATTTGTTTACTGTGAAATAGCATTGTATCTGGTCAAACACTATTTTTTCCAAACGTTTACTAAGGGTTGGTAACAGGCTGATTGGTCAAATGTTTGAACCAGTAAAGGGTGCTTTGCTATTCTTGGGGAGCAGAATTACTTTTGCTTCCCTCCAGGCCTGAGAGCACACACTTTCCTGTAGGCTTAGATTGAAAAGATGTCAAATGGCAGTGGCAATATCGTCCGTTATCATCCTCAGTCATTTTCCATCCAAGTTGTCAGAACCATGTGTCTTGTTGATAGACAACAATATTAGTGTCACCTCTTCCACACTCACTTTACAGAATTACAATGCTTGTCTTTCATAATTTGGTCACTTATGCATGGATATGTAGGCTCAGAATTTGTTGTTGACATGTTATGCCAAAGTTAGCTAATCTTGCCAATTAAAAAAGTATTAAAGTAGTTGGCAATATCAGTGGGTTTTTGTGATGAATGAGCCATCTGATTCAATGAATGATGGGCCGAATTTGCCTTATTGCCCAAAATTTCATTTAAGGTGCTCTAAAGCCTTTTACTATCATTCTTTATATAATTTATCTTTGTTTCATAGTGACTGTTTTTCCAGAAAATATTAATGTTCTGGTAAGAGAGAATGAAATTAGCGACACACTGCATACATGAGGGTGTGGTGTGTGTCCTCAGGCCCCCTACTCTACTACCACATATCTATAACACAAAATCCATGTGTATAGTGTGTATGTTATCGTGTGTGTGTATGCGTGTGTCTGTGCCTATGTGTGTCTTCACATTCCCGGCTGTTCCATAAGGTGTATTTTTATCTGTTTTTTTAAAATCAGATTTGACTGCTTGCATGAGTTACTTGATGTGGAATAGAGTTCCATGTAGTCATGGCTCTATGTAGTACTGTGCCTCTGCCATTGTCTGTTCTGGACTTGTGGACTGTGAAGAGACCTCTGTTGGCATGTCTTGTGGGGTATGCATGGGCGTCCGAGCTGTGTGCTAGTAGTTTAAACAGACAGCTTTGTTGCATTCAACATGTCAATGCTTCTCACAAATACAAGTAGTGATGAAGTCAATCTCTCTTCTACTTTGAGCCAGGTGAGATTGACATGCATATTATTCATGTTAACTCTCCGTGTACATTTAAGGGCCAGCCGTGCTGTCCTGTTCTGGGCCAATTGTAATTTCCCTAAGTCCTTTGTGGCACCTGACCACATGACTGGATAGTAGTCCAGGTGTGACAAAATTAGGGCCTGTAGGACCTGCCTTGATGATAGCGTTGTTAAGAACGCAGAGTAGCGCTTTATTATGGACAGACCTCACCCCATCTTAGTTACTGTTGCATCAATGTGTTTTGAACATGACAGTTTACAATCAAGCATGTGTTCTGTTATACAGGTAACTCTTGATTCACAATATAGCAGGGATGTAAAGCCATAACACCAATGTTCCCTCTAAGCTTAGCCCAGAGACTAATTAAAGCTCCCCGGGACTGCCGCGCAGAAATATCAGCCCACAGAGAGAAGCACAAGATTGAACTTAAACTTTTAGAGCAGTGGTAACCAACCGGTTGATCGCGATCGACTGGTCGATCTCCAAGGCATTCCTAGTCGATTGCCAAACATTTCTGTAAAAAAACCCAACGATAAAGCCTTGTGTTCCTATTTTAATTTTTTTCGTCTCGGGCTGTTGGCAAGTAGGTGATCTGTTGCCATTTTGAACCATTGCATGTGTCTGAAGGTAGAAACTCTGCCTTCCCAGCGGCCCAGAGAGCAAATCAAGTGCACTTATAGGCCTACCGCTGGCCAATCGGATGGCTCAGATGACCGTGTCTGCAGTATCGTAGCAAGGCATAAAAGAAAGCTACAGCAAAGTTGATACTGTGAAATTTCAAAACGTTTAAAACCATGACTAGAGAGACTGTCAAACAAATGCTGTTTTTATGAGTGAGTTCATGTTTAAGTTCTTACTCAGCACTGTCAACACTTTGTATTCAACGCTTTTATAAGCCATAAAAGCACGTTTTTCCTATATCCACTCAGCGCTACAACAAGCACTGCAGCAGTAATGAATGAGTAGGAAAGTGTATCTATAGGCTTGCGTTGTTGTTATTATTAGCGGTTTGGGTCTTTTTAATATCGAGGAATATTTCACTTTCTCTGTTCATAGGAGTAACAACATGACTTTGTGCATGAGGCAGAAAGAATGCGGTGCAGTCGAGTTTCGCCAGTTGGAAGATGGTGTCCCTTTTTGGTCAGTGAAGGAAAGGGAGAGCGGAGGGACGTTGAGAGGCGGACCCTCAGTCTGCAGCTCTCTCCCTCCGCTGAGACTGACCATCAGACGCAGGCACCATCAGCCCAGTAAAAAAATTAAAATTCAGCTGTGCTTCACAAGTAATACAACTGCGGATCTATTTCCGATGTGATCATATAGTCTACCTCAAATGTTGAAATGTAATTTTTAAAAATAGCCCAAACAACAATGCATTGGCAGGGCAATTCAAGCAAAGCCAATATGTGGTGATAATGTATTGGGCCTATAGCTTACTGCACAAACCTCATTGCTACAGTACTGTTTTTAATTGATTCATGTTGCATAGGCGTACGGGAAAAAAAAAAGTCATGTTAAAAAAATATCTGAGCGGTAGATCTCGGCTTGCATTTTGACACAAATTGATCTAGACTCAGAAAACGTTGGTGACCACGGTTCTAGAGTTTTCCCTGTTAACACTATCAACGTTTCCCTTTACTGTGGCAATTGTGATCGAATCAACGCAATATTAGCCATTTTGTTGTTGGCAGAACGCATCGGAGTAGGATTCTATTGCATTGACAGGCACTACTCAGCCCGTACTCTACACAGACCAGTGCGGTATAAACAATCAGAGCTGCAGTAAGCCTATATGCAAATATACCATAGCCATATATGTACAGTTGAAGTCGGAAGTTTACATACACTTAGGTTGGAGTCATTAAAACTCGTTTTTCAACCACTCCACAAACTTCTTGTTAACAAACTATAGTTTTGGCAAGTCGGCTAGGACATCTACTTTGTGCATGACACAAGTAATTTTTCCAACAATTGTTTACAGACAGATTATTTCACTGTATCACAATTCCAGTGAGTCAGAAGTTTATATACACTAAGTTGACTGTGCCTTTAAACAGCTTGGAAAATTCCAGAAAATTATGTCATGGCTTTAGAAGTTTCTGATAGGCTAATTGACATAATTTGAGTAAATTGGAGGTGTACCTGTGGATGTATTTCAAGGCCTACCTTCAAACTCAGTGCCTCTTTGCTTGACATCATGGGAAAATCAAAAGAAATCAGCCAAGTCTGGTTCATCCTTGGGAGCAATTTCCAAACGCCTGAAGGTACCACGTTCATCTGTACAAACAATAGTACATAAGTATAAACACCATGGGACCACGCAGCCGTCATACCGCTCAGGAAGGAGACGGTTTCTGTCTCCTAGAGATGAACGTACTTTGGTGCGAAAAGTGCAAATCAATCCCAGAACAACAACAAAAGACCTTGTGAATATGCTGGAGGAAACAGGTACAAAAGTATCTATATCCACAGTAAAACAAGTCCTATATCGACATAACCTGAAAGGCCGCTCAGCAAGGAAGAAGCCACTGCTCCAAAACCGCCATAAAAAAGCCAGACTATGGTTTGCAACTGCACATGGGGAAAAAGATCGTACTTTTTGGAGAAATGTCCTCTTGTCTGATTAAACAAAAATATAACTGTTTGGCCATAATGACCATCGTTATGTTTGGAGGAAAAAGGGGGTTGCTTGCAAGCCGAAGAACACCATCCCAACCGTGAAGCACTGGCGTGGCAGCATCGTGCTGTGGGGGTGCTTTGCTGCAGAAGGAACTTGTGCACTTCACAAAATAGATGGCATCATGAGGAAGAAAAATTATGTGGATATATTGAAGCAACATCTCAAGACATCAGTCAGGAAGTTAAAGCTTGGTCGCAAATGGGTCTTCCAAATGGACAATGACTCCAAGCATACTTCCAAAGTTGTGGCAAAATGGCTTAAGGACAACAAAGTTAAGGTATTGGAGTGGCCATCACAAAGCCCTGACCTCAATCCTATAGAAGATTTGTGGGCAGAACTGAAAAAGGGTGTGCGAGCAAGGAGGCCTACAAACCTGACTCAGTTACACCAGCTCTGTCAGGAGGAATGGGCCAAAATTCACCCAACTTATTGTGGAAAGCTTGTGGAAGGCTACCCGAAACGTTTGATCCAAGTTAAACAATTGAAAGGTAATGCTACCAAATACTAATTGAGTATCTAAACTTTTGACCCACTGGGAATGTGATGAAAGAAATAAAAGCTGAAATAAATCATTATCTCTACTATTATTCTGACATTTCACATTTTAAAAATAAAGTGGTGATCCTAACTGACCTAAGACAGGGAATTTTTACTAGGATTAAATGTCAGGAATTGTGAAAAACTGAGTTTAAATGTATTTGGCTAAGGTGTACAGTGAGGGAAAAAAGTATTTGATCCCCTGCTGATTTTGTACGTTTGCCCACTGACAAAGAAATGATCAGTCTATAATTTTAATGGTAGGTTTATTTGAACAGTGAGAGACAGAATAACAACAACAAAATCCAGAAAAACACATGTCAAAAATGTTATAAATTGATTTGCATTTTAATGAGGGGAAATAAGTATTTGACCCCCTCTCAATCAGACAGATTTCTGGCTCCCAGGTGTCTTTTATACAGGTAACGAGCTGAGCTTAGGAGCACACTCTTAAAAGGAGTGCTCCTAATCTCAGCTTGTTACCTGTATAAAAGACACCTGTCCACAGAAGAAATCAATCAATCAGATTCCAAACCACCATGGCCAAGACCAAAGAGCTCTCCAAGGATGTCATTGACAAGATTGTAGACCTACACAAGGCTGGAATGGGCTACAAGACCATCGCCGAGCAGCTTGGTGAGAAGGTGACAACAGTTGGTGCGATTATTCGCAAATGGAAGAAACACAAAATAACTGTCAATCTCCCTCGGCCTGTGGCTCCATGCAAGATCTCACCTTGTGGAGTTGCAATGATCATGAGAACGGTGAGGAATCAGCCCAGAACTACACGGGAGGATCTTGTCAATGATCTCAAGGCAGCTGGGACCATAGTCACCAAGAAAACAATTGTTAACACACTACGCCGTGAAGGACTGAAATCCTGCAGCGCCCGCAAGGTCCGCCTGCTCAAGAAAGCACATATACATGTCCGTCTGAAGTTTGCCAATGAACATCTGACTCAACTCGCATCAACTCAACTCGCCGTGTTTGGAGGAGGAGGAATGCTGCCTATGACCCCAAGAACACCATCCCTACCGTCAAACATGGAGGTGGAAACGTTTTTCTGCTAAGGGGACAGGACAACTTCACCGCATCAAAGGGACGATGGATGCGGCCATGTACTGTCAAATCTTGGGTGAGAACCTCCTTCCCTCAGCCAGGGCATTGAAAATGGGTCATGGATGGGTATTCCAGCATGACAATGACCCAAAACACACGGCCAAGGCAACAAAGGAGTGGCTCAAGAAGAAGCACATTAAGGTCCTGGAGTGGCCTAGCCAGTCTCCAGACCTTAATACCATAGAAAATCTGTGGAGGGAGCTGAAGGTTCGAGTTGAGAGGTGTCAAATACTTATTTCCCTCATTAAAATGCAAATTAATTTATAACATTTTTGACATGCATTTTTCTGGATTTTTTTGTTGTTATTCTGTCTCTCACTGTTCAAATAAACCTACCATTAAAATTATAGACTGATAATTTCTTTGTCAGTGGGCAAACGTACAAAATCAGCAGGGGGATCAAATACTTTTTTCCCTCACTGTATGTAAACTTCCGACTTCAACTGTATGTGCCATTTACTTTGAACTGGACTGTGTTTAAAGCATGAGCAGTCGTGAGTAGATGCGCTTAATTTGAGATCAAAACAAGAGCTGCATGTAGCCACGTGTGCATATTTTCTTCATATCCTTTGCTAGTTAGTGAGTTATTAGCCCGTTTATAGATAATTTGTAGTCAGCAATAGGGGAGTGATTGCTGCAAAGCGAGTCAGGTAAAGAGCTTTTTTTATGTCTTAAAGGGGCAGTGTTGTATTTTGAGACAGGCTTGAATAAGCTAAGTAGCCAATAGGTAGAGGGTAACATAATTTGTCTGATTCTCTGTAATAATGGTATGGGAATAATAATGCATTTTATTTTGTAAAGCGGTTTCTTGCATCTTACAACACAACAACATTTTCAGTCACCTCCTTGTCTGAAGGACAAGTGGATAAACAGGTTAATGTTAAACACTGCATGTTGTTTTTTTTCAAAAGTCTCATGGAATGTAGGCCTACATTGAACACCACACATTGGCTGCTACATTAGGCTGAATGATAGAACAGCTATTTCCATGTGAAAATGTTATGGGATGCATTTCCTCTATTGTTTTGATGGTAGGCCACTCTGGTAGGCCTACTTTATGATCAAATAGCCATAGTAGCCTACATGGCCACTGTTAAAACTGTAACTTAAACCTGGTATGGCCTCCCGAGTGGCGCAGTGGTCTAAGGCACTGCAGTGCTTGAGGCGTCACTACAGATCCGGGTTCGCAGCCGGCCGTGACCGGGGAGACCCATGAGGCGCGCACAATTGGCCCAGCATCGTCCAGGTTAGGGGAGGGTTTGGTCTGCCGGGAAGTCCTTGTCCCATCGCGCTCTAGCGACCCATCGCGCTCTAGCGCATGCACGCTGACACGGTCGCCAGTTGTACAGTGTTTCCTCCGGCTGGCTTCCGGGTTAAGCGAGCAGTGTGTCAAGAAGCAGTGTGGCTTGGCAGGGTTGTGTTTCGGAGGACGCATGGCTCTCGACCTTCACCTCTCCTGAGTCCGTACGGGAGTTGCAGCGATGGGACAAGACTAACTACCAACTGGATATAACGAAAAAGGGGTATAATAAATGCTTAAAAGCGGGTACAGCCTCAGTGTTCGCGTTTACTGTGAACACTGAGGCTGTACTTGCTTTAAGTGCTGGACGTTGCACAGAATTTTCACAACGTTAAAGTTTGCGCTAAGCAGACCTGAAATTTGCTCAGTGCCTGAAAGAAATTGAGGGAACATTGCATAACACATTCGCTTTTCCAGCAGCAGATTATGATAGATAATGTCAAAAGATGCACTGAAGTCTAACAAAACAGATCCCACAATCTTTTCATTATCAATTTCTCTCAGCCAATTATCAGTCATTTGTGTGAGTGCCGTACATGTTGAATGCCCTTCCATATAAGCGTGCTGAAAATCTGCTGTTAATTTGTTTACTGTGAAATAGCATTGTATCTGGTCAAACACTATTTTTTCCAAACGTTTACTAAGGGTTGGTAACAGGCTGATTGGTCAAATGTTTGAACCAGTAAAGGGTGCTTTGCTATTCTTGGGGAGCAGAATTACTTTTGCTTCCCTCCAGGCCTGAGAGCACACACTTTCCTGTAGGCTTAGATTGAAAAGATGTCAAATGGCAGTGGCAATATCGTCCGTTATCATCCTCAGTCATTTTCCATCCAAGTTGTCAGAACCATGTGTCTTGTTGATAGACAACAATATTAGTGTCACCTCTTCCACACTCACTTTACAGAATTACAATGCTTGTCTTTCATAATTTGGTCACTTATGCATGGATATGTAGGCTCAGAATTTGTTGTTGACATGTTATGCCAAAGTTAGCTAATCTTGCCAATTAAAAAAGTATTAAAGTAGTTGGCAATATCAGTGGGTTTTGTGATGAATGAGCCATCTGATTCAATGAATGATGGAGCCGAATTTGCCTTATTGCCCAAAATTTCATTTAAGGTGCTCTAAAGCCTTTTACTATCATTCTTTATATAATTTATCTTTGTTTCATAGTGACTGTTTTTCCAGAAAATATTAATGTTCTGGTAAGAGAGAATGAAATTAGCGACACACTGCATACATGAGGGTGTGGTGTGTGTCTACGTGTATGGTAGGGAGAGCTTATGAAAGTGTGTGTTTGTGTGTGTGTGGATAGTCCAGATTGTCCATCTGTAGATGCTCTAGAGATATCTGTTGATAAGCAACTGCTTGCTAAGGTTACAGTTAGGGATGGTTTAGAATAAGGGTTAGGGTAAGAGTTAGGGTTAGGATAAGGGTTAATGGTAGGGTTAGTAGATAGTCTGTAGAGCATCTACAGATGGACTATCCAAATAAAGTTATTTCCTTCTTTCCGTAGCTGTCTGTGGTAGAGTTTATGAAAGCGAGTGTGTGTACGATAAGGATCTCATGGGTAAGTATGTAAATATAGGGGTCCTATGTGTACTTCCTTGTCTCATACCATGAGATGGGTACTGCTGCCTCCTGCCCAGGCCCCAGAGGCACACGGCTCTGGAGGTAGTGCAGCTGCCCAAAGTACTTCCTCAAAATGCTGCAGCCCTCAAAGTCCCGCGTCACATTCACCGCACCCTGCCAGAAAAAGAGAGAAACACTTACTTATTATATGATAGAAAGACAGTACAGTATATGACCTACATAACAAAAAAATCACAACATATGACATTTGCATAGCACAACTCGCTCAGTCCCAGTTCATACCTGTCGCAGTGTCTCCAGCTTCTTCAGCTGTTCATTATAGTTGTCTGGATTCTCCCCATAGTTCTTCAGGATGAACTGAAAAGAGAGAGGCAAAGCAGATAAGCGGGGCCATTGGGAGCACAGCAAATAACCTTTCATTAACCAATAAGGTCTATGTCCCGTGTGGCTCAGTTCGTAGAGCATGGTGCTTGGAACGCCAGGGTTGTGGGTTTGATTCAAAAACGGGGGACCAGTATGGGAAAAAAAATATGAAAATGTATGCAGTCTCTCTGGATAAGTGTCTGCTAAATTACTAAAATGTAATATTCGATCAGATTCAGATTTGGAGAAATGTTATTGTCCCATCTCTAGAACATTCAATTTGGCCTTGAGAGTTGATTAGACGAAAATGTAGGCCTATTAGAAGTACAACAAACCTAATGGCCCTAACATTGTCAAAAGAATCCTGGGCTGAGAGAGCCCCTGGATTAGTGTAGGGTGGGGCGTGTATGACTATAGTGCATTCAAGCAATGGTGATTCTATCTTTACCCAGACACCATTCACATGGAAAACCTTTAGTTTTACATAGGCATTGACGGTTTTATTAGGCATAATTGTTGGACGATTCCAGAGTTTAAAGCATGGTTGTTCTACTGAAAAGGTCGGGGACATTCTAAAAACGTTTTTTTCGGTCCCTTTTTGGCGACCAATTGACTATCAAATCAGTCAGACCATCATGTTAAACCGTTTATTTTTTTCCATTCACTTGTGGGATAAAAGGCTGTCCCACAGTTGCTGCTAATCATTCTGGTTTTGCCATAACAGAGGTGAAACATACTGCGTGTCCACAGGCTACAACAGATCATCAGTGGAATTCACACAAGAAGCCTTTGCCTCACAACATAGAAAACTACTTTACAGTAAGTTAATATTTGTCATTTGGGTCAAAGGTGTCAGGATGGAGATTATGTGGCAATTATCTAAACAAAGGTGAGGATATAACAGTTCACCTGACAAGGTGAACTTCACAGCCCAACATTACACTGTTGATTTCGTGTACATTTTACATTTACTGTACTTTTCACAGCATTTGCTGATAACGAAATCTGGAAATACTCTGGATACATTCAGTAACATAATAATAATAATAATAATAATAATAATAATAATAATAATAATAATAATGCATATTTGAGGTTGATGCAATATAAGACAAAATGCTTACAAGAGTTAGAATGAGAGGTCAAACTGGTGTCTCCAAGTGGCAACATAACTCTCCAAAGTGTGCACAGTTCCTAAGTAATTTCAACACACTTTTATGACTCAGGGAAAGAGCAGCTCTCCTAGCTGTGCCTTTGAGGAACTGAAGCAAGCAGACTTGTAGTATATATATTTTTTTGAATGCTGCCCTGAATCCCCACCATCACATTGTTCCAGCAGGATCCAGCTCTAATTTAGCACTGACATTCATAATTATTCCATAATCCAATCCAAATAATCAAATGTAATCCATGTAATAAAATAAAACCAGGTCTGTGCCCATTGTGTGGACAAAGGGAATGAATATTAATCTCCAGACAGTGTTTATTAATTTTTTGGTCTTTGTTAGCCTAAAGTCGGAATTCATTCAAATCCACATTAGGTCCGCGTTAGATCTACCTTATAGCTAGAGGAGGCTGGTGGAGGAGCTTATAGGAGGACGGGCTCATTATAATGGCTGAAATGGAATTGTGGAACGGAGTCTAATATGTGGTTTCCATATATTTTATGTGTTTGATACCGTTCCATTTTAATCCATTCCAGCCAATACAATGAGCCTGTCCTCCTATAGCTCACCCCACCAGCCTCCTCTGGTTATAGCGCGCTTGACATACAAAGGTTATTCCTAATTGAGCCAACATGCACAGCTTTTACAGTAAATGAGATTTCGCGAACGTCTGGGAAAATGCCTTTAAAAGCTGCATTGTCGGCTGCCCGACACCAACTCAACTCAAGCTTGCTCCATTCCTCCCCCTTTCCACTCTAACTGCCCTGTTCACACTGCCAAATACACTATAACACCAGTCAAGGGTTCAACGCATCTAAGGATGTCTGCATACAAGGACCACAGGGGAAGGGGAGCCATGTGCAACATTGCCATGGTCAACAGAGACCGACCCACATCTCTGTACTGTGTGTTTTGCTGCTCTGGACAGGCACCCCAGGGCGCTCCAGATGATGTCGTAATGCACAGCATCCACTATGGATACCCGTATGCGGCCGCAGACCTGCTTTGCCTCGAAGGACCAGGATGCAACGCCAAGCACGTCTCTCACCACACACCTCGAGAGCCAGGACGCCCTCAACCAGACGTTTCTGACTATCCAGAACAGGGAGATGCGGTAGGAGGACTTCCCCTTTTACCTCACCGTGTGCATGTCCAGCATGTTTGGAGACTACAACAACGTAGACCATTGAGTTTTACAAGCTCCTGGGGGTACAGAAGGTGTTCCTCTACCTCACCAGCTGTGGACCTGGAGAAGGTCCTCCAGTACTACGCAGAGGAGGGCACTCTGGAGGTGATCGACAGGCCCATCAACCACTTCCTCAAGACCTTTACTGGGTGGGAGGCCCAGGAGCTGGAAGGGGACATCCACCTCAACGGCCAGCTGACCACCATGAACGCCGGTCGCAGTACCTGCTGCTGGCTGACGTTGATCAGCTCCTGGTCCCGGCCTCACACATCTCACTGTGACCCCTCATGGAGGACCTACAGGGGCAGCACCCAGACGCAGCCGTGTTCCTGATGGAGACGCACCTCTTCCTTGCCACGGCCGGTACCACTACGCCAGACCATTCCGCACAGAGGAGGGCGCCGGAGGTGGATCTCCTGGACTACGCCTAAAGAGAGCCTGTTCAGGAGGACACCTTCCACTCCTACAAGATGGTGGTCAACCCCCGGCTGGTGCTGCAGACAGCCATGTTTTGAGGTGACACAGAGCTATGGTGACACTGTGAGGGTTCCGTCCAATGTGTGTAAGATCATGCAGGTGAAAGAAGCTCAGAAAGGGAGCTGGACCAACGAGCAGCTGGTCCTCGATTGAAGTCTCTGGGAATTCAGAGATTATCTCATGCCCACTATTGATTACCGTAAGTTTTACCGAAATTAGGAATACAGACAACTCCTTGTGAGCATTTAGTCAGTTGGATATTGATAATCAAAATGCGAGATTTCTGGGACCACAGGGTAAATCCATTTGAATTTTTGCATAGCCCACCATACCATTAGACATCCATGTCTTCATTACTGGAAAAACAATTATGGTTGAGATTTACATAATTTAAACGCTTACAAACAGGGTTGTCAAACTATTTTATAATTTCTTGAAAAAAATGTTTTCAAAAAAAGATTGTATTTTTTTAAAATCTTAAATGTTGGGCTGTGAAGTAATTGAATAACCATGTAACTGATGGTTATGGATGAAGGAATCATTAAAATAAAATAACCATCAAAACGGTTTAAATAGGCCTACATTCACTTTAGTAACTTTAGACACCATTTTGTATACATCTGGCCCTTCATTGGACACTGTGTTAACAAACCTCCAAACAAGCTTCAATGCCATACAACACTCCTTCAGTAGCCTCCAACTGCTCTTAAACACTAGTAAAACTAAATGCATGCTCTTCAATCGAACGCTGCTGGCACACGCCCACCCGACTAGAATCACCACTCTCGACGGGTCTGACCTAGAGTATGTGGACAACTACAAATACCTAGGTGTCTGGTTAGACTGTAAACTCTCCTTCCAGACTCACATTAAGAATCTCCAATACAAAGTTAAATCTAGAATCGGCTTCCTATTTCGCAACAAAGCCTCCTTCACTCATGCTGCCAAACATGCCCTCGTAAAACTGACTATCCTACCGATCCTTGACTTCGGCGATGTCATTTACAAAATAGCCTCCAACACTCTACTCAGCAAATTGGATGTAGTCTATCACAGTGCCATCCGTTTTGTCTCCAAAGCCCCATACACTACCCACCACTGTGACCTGTACGCTCTTGTTGGCTGGTCCTCACTACATGTTCGTCGTCAAACGCACTGGCTCCAGGCCATCTATAAATCACTGCTAGGCAAATCCCCGCCTTATCTTAGCTCATTGGTCACCATAGCAGCACCCACCCGTAGTCTGCGCTCCAGCAGGTATATCTCACTGGTCATTCCAAAAGCCAACACCTCCTTTGGCCGCCATTCCTTCCAGTTCTCTGCTGCCAATGACTGGAACGAATTGCAAAAATCTCTGAAGCTGGAGACTCTTATCTCCCTCACTAACTTTAAGCATCAGTTGTCAGAGCACCTTACCGATCACTGCACCTGTACACAGCCCATCTGAAATTAGCCCACCCAACTACCTCATCCCTATATTGTTATTTATTTTGCTCTTTTGCACCCCAGTATCTCTATTTGCACATAATCTCTTGCACATCTAGCATTCCAGTGTTAATACTAATTGTAATTATTTTGCACTATAGCCTATTTATTGCCTTACCTCCATAACTTGCTACATTTGCACACACTGTGTATATATATTTTCTGTTGTATTTTTTGACTTTATGTTTTTTTACCCCATATGTAACTCTGTGTTGTTGTTTTTAATCGCACTGCTTTGCTTTATCTTGGCCAGGTCGCAGTTGTAAATGAGAACTTGTTCTCAACTGGCTTACCTGGTTAAATAAAGGTGAAATAAAAATAAAGAAAAGAAAAGTTAAAAAAAGTTTAATTAACTTTATTTTAATGTAGATTAACTTTACCTAATAGTGTTTACTAATGATTATAAGCAATTGTTTTTCTAACTTAGTCTGTCTATTAAACATTCTACATTTCCTCCTCTTTCCAACTGTCCTTTGATACTTGAGCAGCTCCCGTAGATGCTCGAGGGGTGTAGAGTGCTATAGGCTATGGTACTTCAGTAAACAAATGGGTGGACTTTATTTTATACAATGCACGTTTTCATTGCTTGCTAGTAAATAAATCAATTGGTCTTCTTTTAAAAACAGGTTGGATGTGTCCAACTATTCATTAATTATTCAACAGCAGTCAACAACTTTGTTCTGGATCTGAGGCCTTTAATGTGTTCATGTATCAAATGGACAATGCGCCAATCCTCTCCAACCTGGTATGGTATAATTTTATATGGAATCTTGTCTAAATTTATAGACTAATTAACATTGATCGGACTGGTCCTGTCTGATATGCCGCCCTAGACAAGACAAAAAAAATTGCCGCCCTCCACTTTTATGAATGCCCATGTGGTAGCCTACCGTTTGTAAAACAGGCAATTTACCATTGATCCCTGTCATTTGGTTACATTAATTTCTGTTGATGCATGTATTAATTACAGTAATTTACTGTTCTCATTCTCGGAGTGGAAACGTTGTTTGCAGAGTTCACAACCTTTCAAACCATAATTTACGTGCTCCATGAGAGCAATGGGCATGTGTCTGGTTTCACTGTCCTGTTGACGGAGCGCGTGCGCCTGAGCATGCATACCGTACATTTCAACCAGAAGCGATGCCTCTGCTTGACAACTCTTCGCTACAAAAGATTGGCCTCTTCGTGGGCGTAGGCGTGAACCTATTCAAGTAAGTAAGTAAATACATTTAGAAAATGTTTTTAAAATATGTATTATTATCTAGCTAGCTCGCTAGCTTCAGCAGGCCACTGTGTGTAGGCTAATGAGCTGCTTGTTAGCTAGTTAGCCAACTTTACATACTACAACTAGTTAAGGCCATATTAGCTTG
Organism: Coregonus clupeaformis; assembly: GCF_020615455.1. Lineage (NCBI taxonomy): Eukaryota > Metazoa > Chordata > Actinopteri > Salmoniformes > Salmonidae > Coregonus > Coregonus clupeaformis. Next base: position 225,762 of record NW_025534245.1, read on the forward strand.
TTATCTTGATGTAGGCCTATTGATCATTGTAAATTAAAAACTCATGCTCCAATTGCATTTGTAGATAACAGCAATGGAAGAGGAATACCTGGGATAGGATAAAGTAATCCTTCTACCCCCCTCTTACCCCACACCCTCCAAAAAAAAAAAAAAAAAACATATTGTAAAGTGGTTATCCCACTGGCTATAAGGTGAATGCACCAATTTGTTAGTTGCTCTGGATAAGTGTCTGCTAAATGATGTAAATGTAAGAGGGTGAATGGATTTTCCGCTCCAGCTGTCAGAAATGGGAGTAGGTGTACTAGTTAGATAGGGCAGGTTGTGGGATGACATTATGCAAATATTCTCCAGTTTTAGTCCCTGGAGAGGAAAACTGTAAACTGGTGGTTTTGATTGACAGGTGCTTTTACAGTGGTGTTGTATGTGAGTTTGCTGATTCTCTAGAGGCCTATATGTCCATTCAGAAAGTTTCCTAAAGTAGCCTGTCTGGACTCCATCTCTTTAATAAATAAATAAAATAATATAATAATAATAATAATAATAATAATAATAATAATACGCCATTTAGCAGACGCTTTTATCCAAAGCGACTTACAGTCATGTGTGCATACATTTTTACGTAAAATCAAACTGTCCTGTCATGATTTAATCTCGTAAAAGGCCTATTTTCAGTAGCTTAGGTTACATTATTTCTCTCATTACAGCGTCCTCTTTTTGAAGAACATATGCCAATGCCATCGAATGACTGCAGCAGCAGGGTTTGTGACTGTATGTGAATACTTTGTTTAATGGTTTTGTGCGTTGAAATAGGATCTGTTTTTAAAAAATGTATATGCAGAAAAGCCAAGAGACAAGGACAAGGTTGGCATATATCAGTGGAGGCTGGTGGGAGGAGCTTTAGAAGGACGGGCTCACTAATGTCTGGAATGGTATAAATGGAACCGTATCAAACATGAAACCATATGTTTGACTCCGTTCCATAGATTCCATTCCAGACATTACAATGAGCCAGTCCTCCTATAGCTCCTCCCACCAGCCTCCTCTGGCATTTCTTTATTTTGACTCTGTTAATGTTGTGCCAATATGAAAAAGCGACAGATCCTCTCCAACCTGGCATTTCTTAATTTGTTGATTAATATATGTAATAATCGGAATAATGAAATGCCATGAAAAATAACGAAGTGTAATTACTTGTTTCAAAATGGTTTTATTAAGAAGCATATCAATGTTAACAAGTGTACAAACAGCGTTGTGACCCCCCTGAACGGTTATGTCGGTGACCATGTACATTGACCTGGACAATTACCATAACCTCAAATTCCAAGATCACCACAGTCCAAGTTAAATGTAAATAAGCTACAATTTGTGTAAAGTCCCATTTTTTTTCATATTCACATATGTTCTAACTTAGACCCTATTTTACATGATCTGAGGTTTTTGTGTTGTGCCCACCATCGGTTGAGACACAACATGCTCTTGAATACAGGGTGGGTGTCATGTTTGGCTGATAATTGTAGTAATATAAAAATAAAAAAAAGACTTAAACTTTCAAATGGTACCACAAAGATGGTTGGAGGTCCACACAGATAATGTTGACTTCATTGGGAATATGTTGCCTTAAATGATACTGTCAATCCTCCATAAGAAACACATTGAAATCATAGAAATATCGATAATAGAATAGACATGACCATTTAAGTTGAGATTCGATGGTGGGTGGACCGGCGGCCATCTTTGTGGTAGTAATTAGAAGTTAAAATTTTAATTCAATTTACATTTCAATGGTGTACCCACTGTACCAACTACATTGTAGTGGTCTGAAGGGATAGGTCCAGTCTATGAATTGTATTTCTATGATTAAAATGTAATCCACGCTGTACTTAAGAGCATGTTGTGTCTCAACTGACGGTGGGCACAATGCAAAAACCTCAGATGATGTAAAGTAGGGTCTAAGCTACAACATACGTGAATATGAAGAAAAATCTGAGTTTACTTGTTTAGATAATTTACGTTATTTTATTATTATCTAGACATTTTTAAATAGTTTGACAACCCTGTTTGTAAGCTTTTAAATGATATCAAACTCAACAGTTTCTTTTCCAGTGATGAAGACATCATGGTAGCTCAGTTGGTAGAGCATTGCGCTTGCAACGCCAGGGTTGTGGGTTCGTTTCCCACGGGGGGCCAGTATGCACTCAATGAGAACCTTTATCTACTGAATGTTTTGTCATTCAGGTCCAAAAAAAGTACTTTCTGACCACTTCTTCCATGGGCAAACATGTATGGACATTTTTGTTTAAATCAAAAGGGATGCTGTCAAAAAATTATTGACTTGAAATGGATTTACCCTAGTTTCTATTTGCATTGAGGTCAAAGGTGACCAACGCCATGATAACATGCACAGTAGTACTGTAGATACTTTTTTTTTTTTTTTTATAAAACCATTTTTAATAATCAATGATGTGTAGTTTTGGAAGGATGTCTTAGTTGATCCATTTTTAGATTTTGTCAGTCAAATTATTGTGCAGTTAATCAAATCTGGTTAGTGGTGGACTCGTCATGTATATTATTAGGTATTATAGGTAGGCATCGTGGGCTGTTGTGGGTAGTTGTTGTATGTAGTTATTGTAGGTTACTTTTGTATTCGGCGGTGCCGGGTGTAGCACGAAGCTAGCTAGCTAACTCACCTCCTGAACTAGCTGGCGAGTAGCTATTAGCAACGGTAGCTACTAAATACAATATCCTTTCAGCCAGCTACATTTGTTCGCAGCGACGCCGTTTTTCAAACAAAGTCAACACAGCAGCCATTGCTAGCTAGCCAACACTACCAGCTAGCTGTACTGTAGTAGCTAAATACAATATCTTTGTGCTAGCTAGCCAACGTTTAATTATTGCTGCGTTATGAAAGAACTAGACACGGACACGAATTATCTGTTTAGTGTGTTAACACACTATTGGTAGTTTGTTGTAACCAAGTATTGGCGCTAAACTGTGTGTTATTGGATGCTAGCATGCTAGTTAGCTATGGCGTCATAGTTAGCTAGCTGAATAAGTAAGTTGAGTCTATTCCTTGAAACATTGAACCGCTGTAGTTTACAACAATTCTAATTTCTAAAGTGGAAGTTGGGAGAGTTTTATTCGGGTGGTTCAGTGAAACAATTATAGTTTCTGAGGTGGAAGTTGGGAGAGTTATATTTTTTTTGGTGAGGGAGGCCCTGCTCTCTCCTTTCCCAGATGTTTAGTTCATTTCATTCCGATCTCCTCTGCATTATTGTAGCCATCTGCTACAGCCTGTCAACTATGCCTCTGCCTATCCCTGTTCTCTCCTCTCCGCACAGGCTACACAAACGCCTCACACCGCGTGGCTGCTGCCTCTCTAACCTGGTGGTCCCTGCACGCTCCACACACCTGGAGTTCCAGGTCTCAGGCAGCCTCTGGAACTGCCGTTCTGCTGCCAACAAGGCTGACTTCATCCCAGCCTATGCTACCCTCCAGTCCCTCGACTTCCTGGCGCTGACGGAAACATGGATTACCACTGAAAACACTGCTACTCCTACTGCTCTCTCCTCGTCTAACCATGTGTTCTCGCATACCCCGAGAGCATCTGGTCAGAGGGGTGGTGGCACAGGAATCCTCATCTCTCCCAAGTGGTCATTCTCAATTTTTCCCCCTAACCCATCTGTCTATCTCCTCATTTGAATTCCACGCTGTCACAGTCACTAGCCCATTTAAGCTTAATATCCTTGTCATCTATCGCCCTCCAGGTTCCCTTGGAGAGTTCATCAATGAGCTTGACGCCTTGATAAGTTCCTTTCCTGAGGATGGCTCACCCTTCACAGTTTTGGGGGATTTCAACCTCCCTACGTCTACATTTGACTCATTTCTCTCTGCCTCCTTCTTTCCACTCCTCTCCTCTTTTGACCTCACCCTCTCACCGTCCCCCCTACTCACAAGGCAGGCAATACGCTTGACTTCATCTTTACTAGATGTTGCTCTTCTACTAATCTCACTGCAACTCCCCTCCATGTCTCCGACCACTACTTTGTATCCTTTTCTCTCTCGCTCTCCTCCAACACTACTCACTCTGCCCCTACACAGATGGTAACGCGCCGCCGCAACCTTCGCTCTCTCTCTCCCACTACTCTCTCCTCTTCCATCCTATCATCTCTTCCCTCTGCTCAATCCTTCTCCCTCCAATCTCCTGATTCTGCCTCCTCAACCCTCCTCTCCTCCCTTTCTGCATCCTTTGACTCCCTGTGTCCCCTATCCTCCCGGCCGGCTCGGTCCTCCCCCTCCAGCTCCGTGGCTTGATGACTCATTGCGAGCTCACAGAACAGAGCTCCGGGCAGCTGAGCGGAAATGGAAGAAAACTAAACTCCCTGCCGACCTGGCATCTTTTCACTCCCTCCTCTCTACATTTTCTTCATCTGTTTCTGCTGCTAAGGCCACTTTCTACCACTCTAAATTCCAAGCATCTGCCTCTAACCCTAGGAAGCTCTTTGCCACATTCTCCTCACTGCTGAATCCCCCCCCCCCCCTCCTCCCTCTCTGTGGATGACTTCGTCAACCACTTTGAAAAGAAGGTTGACGACATCCGATCCTCGTTTGTTAAGTCTAATGACACTGCTGGTCCTGCTCACACTGCCCTACCCTATGCTTTGACTTCTTTCTCCCCTCTCTCTCCAGATAAAATATTGCGACTAGTGACTGCAGGCCGCCCAACAACCTGCCCGCTTGACCCCATCCCCTCCTCTCTTCTCCAGACCATCTCCGGTGACCTTCTCCCCTACCTCACCTCGCTGATCAACTCATCCTTGACCGCTGGCTATGTCCCTTCCGTCTTCAAGAGAGCGAGAGTTGCACCCCCTTCTCAAAAAAACCAACACTCGATCCCACTGATGTCAACAACTACAGACCAGTATCCCTTCTTTCTTTTCTTTCCAAAACTATTGAGTGTGCCGTCTTTAGCCAACTCTCTTGCTATCTCTCTCAGAATGACCTTCTTGATCCAAACCAGTCAGGTTTCAGGACTGGTCATTCAACTGAGACTGCTCTTCTCTGTGTCACGGAGGCTCTCCGCACTGCTAAAGCTAACTCTCTCTCCTCTGCTCTTGTCCTTCTAGACCTGTCTGCTGCCTTTGATACTGTGAACCATCAGATCCTCCTCTCCACCCTCTCCGAGCTGGGCATCTCCGGCGCGGCTCACTCCTGGATTGCGTCCTACCTGACCGGTCGCTCCTACCAAGTGGCGTGGCGAGAAGCTGTCTCCGCACCACATGCTCTCACCACTGGTGTCCCCCAGGGCTCAGTTCTAGGCCCTCTCCTTTTCTCCCTATACACCAAGTCACTTGGCTCTGTCATATCCTCACATGGCCTCTCCTATCATTGCTACGCTGACGATACACAACTAATCTTCTCCTTTCCCCCTTCTGATAACCAGGTGGCGAATCGCATCTCTGCATGTCTGGCAGACATATCAGTATGGATGACGGATCACCACCTCAAGCTGAACCCTGGCAAGACGGAGCTGCTCTTCCTCCCGGGGAAGGACTGCCCGTTCCATGATCTCGCCATCACGGTTGACAACTCCGTTGTGTCCTCCTCCCAGAGTGCGAAGAGCCTTGGCGTGACCCTGGACAACACCCTGTCGTTCTCCGCTAACATCAAGGCGGTGACCCGATCCTGCAGGTTCATGCTCTACAACATTCGGAGAGTACGACCCTGCCTTACACAGGAAGCGGCACAGGTCCTAATCCAGGCACTTGTCATCTCCCGTCTGGATTACTGCAACTCGCTGTTGGCTGGGCTCCCTGCCTGTGCCATTAAACCCCTACAACTCATCCAGAATGCCGCAGCCCGTCTGGTGTTCAACTTTCCCAAGTTCTCTCACGTCACCCCCCTCCTCCGCACACTCCACTGGCTTCCAGTTGAAGCTCGCATCCGTTACAAGACCATGGTGCTTGCCTATGGAGCAGTGAGGGGAACGGCACCTCCGTACCTTCAGGCTCTGATCAGTCCCTACACCCAAACGAGGGCATTGCGTTCATCCACCTCTGGCCTGCTGGCTCCCCTTTCTCTGCGGAAGCACAGTTCCCGCTCAGCCCAGTCAAAACTGTTCGCTGCTCTGGCACCCCAATGGTGGAACAAGCTCCCTCACGACGCCAGGACAGCGGAGTCACTCATCACCTTCCGGAGACATTTGAAACCCCACCTCTTTAAGGAATACCTGGGATAGGATAAAGTAATCCTTCTACCCCCCAAAAAAAAAAATATATATATATATAAAAAAAAATTGTAAAGTGGTTATCCCACTGGCTATAGGGTGAATGCACCAATTTGTAAGTCGCTCTGGATAAGAGCGTCTGCTAAATGACTAAAATGTAAATGTACTGTAGCAACTAAATCACATTTTATAGATGAATGCCCTTAATCACACCTAACAATATTTATCTAAATGACCCTTTCCTTTCATCGTTGTTTGTCAATAAACATTAAATGGTTCCAATAAAAACTTTCACGACAGTTTTGACTATGAAATTCATCTTTCTTTATATATCTGCATCAATACTGTATCACATGTAATCTGCTAAATTTTAACCTGGATGACAAATACATGATCAATCTGTTTTAACATTGAATCCCTATCTTATCAATATTCTCTTGTCATGGTTGTCTATGGACTGGGAGGAGTTGGTCTCCTAATGGCTCTGGAGCTATCCCATCATTCCCTACTGTGGTATGTCTACTCTGGTCAGTGAAGAGCCTCTCTAATAAGCAGCTACTTATAGTCAGACTCACTGGAGCCACAGACTCACTGGAGCCACAGTCTGGAGGTAAACAAAACCATTATTTGTCCTTATTACAAGCCACACACACACAAATGTTTCCAACATGATATATTTATGCCAGCCTTAGCCTAATAAATCACACACAGCTGTCTATATGTATTGTGCTTCACCAGGACAGAAATGGTCCTGTTACCAAACTCCAGCTGCACTGCTAGCCTAAACAATGAAACTCTATTATTCTCTCTCGGCTCTATTTCTTCTTCTCTCCATTCTTTTTCCATTTACTGTTTTTATCCTATATTTCCTTTCCAGATAACAATAATCTGTAACTGCTATAATAAAAATCATAACCTTAATTGAATGTCATTGACAAACGTTGCTAGAAAATATATCTGGGACTAAGCTGTTCTCTCATTTTAACTCATTCAAGCACTAATTTCAGAATGTCTTGGTTATTTTTCACCATGTTTTCCCCCCCTTAATGACAGGGGAGTGAACATACAGGATTTCAACCTGCCAGAATTGCCTCTACCTCAAAGCAAACTGGTCCAGGGCGTATGTGATAATGACGTCATCATTCTTTGAAAGACTAACTAGCTACACTCTCAGGCCTGCACAGCAACCAAGACAGCTAGTTCGTTAGCTATCTTATTTATTTGTTGTGACAGGGGTATCTGACACATTAGCTACATGTTGACATAAATAGGTCATTATCAACTTAGCTAGCTAACGTAACTGTAAACAAAGGCGATTGTCATGGCTGACACAGCTAGCTAACTATCTTTACTTGATGCGTCAGGCTAATAACTGTCTACGCATGCTGGATGGTTATGATTATATTCCGTAATCCTTGTTTGGTTTACTTCCGATATCAGCCGCCTTGGGGTGCTCTGTTGCTCCACTCCCCACCCGTCTCACCTGCCTCACCGAAGGGCTGAACTGGAACTCCCCTGCCTCTTTCAGATCCAGCCAGATCATTGGCATACGGGGGACCGCCTCCATCGCGGCCAGCGATTGCACCGAGCCTGAGTTAGAGTGACTTCTCTTTAAATATCACTTCAGCAGTTTTGAATTCAGTGGATTTCTAGCTATATTGTTTCTTAAAAATCCCCAAACAACTGTGTCATGTCTCCTTTACACTTCAACAGGAAACGATGGCTGCTAAGGGACGTGACGCCAGAAGGAATGTTCCAGTGCGCAAATGTTTATGGGAAATGTAGTTCACTATATTAGATCAGACTCGTTTCACCAAAGAGGTTTACATTTGAAAGAATATATAGCTATATTCAATATCTTTGGTAAGACAATAACTAGATTACAGAATAGTATATTTTATGTAAAGTGATACTAATGTATCTTATCATGTTTGAGCGTGGAAACATTTCTGGAACATTATTGCTGCACACTACATACTATTTCCACTTCCGGTGTGCCTAGCCGCCATATTTGATTCTGCAAAAAATATAAATATTATGATATTTGTTTAGCTGTCTAGCAAAGTTACGAAAGTGTTCTAAACACATATTCGGCGTCAGAAATTAGAAGAGTTGCACTTTTAGCTAACGACTAGCTAAGGTAAGCAACACTTGAAAACCTAATCCATAGTTAGCTGTAGCTAACTATCAACAAACCGTGTCAAAGCTATGCTAACTTAGCTAGCCATAACGTTATGCTAACCAGCTAGCTACTTGTAAAACTAAGTAATTTACATTGTTAGCCGTCTATCTAGCTAGCTATCTTGAAATTTAGCTAAATACCCCAAACGCCAACGCGAAATACTATTAAGATGTTATTGATTATGTGTCGGGGATATGCTATTTTTTAAGTCTTGTGAAAATCAAAGCCGAAGCCATCTTCAGTTCTGAATGCTATTACTAGTAACTAGCTAGCTAGGAATAATAGTGCGGATGTGGAAGTAGCCAGATTTGGTGCCCACTTCTTTGGCATCCGTAGAGTTTCATATTCGACTTCCACCGGAACATAACACCAACCAAGTATTATCAAAGCTTATATTGTTGATTGTTACATTTTTAGATGTATTACTAGCTAACGAGAAAAGTTCAAGCCCAGCTAATTGAACTGTGCTTCTTCAGCTAGCCTGTGACTTGACACTGTATTTGAGCAAAATACATCATTTCACTTTTGCCAAGTAGGTTCTTATTGCTGCCACAATTTCACATGGGTTCTGACTACGATAGCTTCAAATTCACACAAACTGAATATTTCCTAGTACTGCAACTTTTCCTTCAATACAACCATGAACATTACACCAATGAGGCAACATGTTTCGTAGAGCATAAACAATGCTATTTTGGCAACGAAAACTTTTCTCTATAGACTTTTTAGCAGTGCCTGGCTTGTATTCACTCAGGGGGTTTGTCTTATTGTTTTGACACTTACTCAAAAGCACTCTTTCTGTCTCCCAGTAGATGTCACTGGTGGACCTTGGGAAGCGGCTGCTGGAGGCTGCGCGGGCAGGGCTGGATGATGATGTCAGGACCCTCATGGTCAATGGCGCTCCCTTCACCACTGACTGGGTAAGGGTCTCCCTGTAGGGATACTCACATCTACACAATTTCTGATTACACACTCTCACACCTCATGTAGCCTAACACAGAGATATTGTTCCTCAGATCTCTTGCGGTACATCACAAATCTACCTATGTTGCAGGGCTGGCTTCTTTCACACAATCCAGACACAGTGTTGTAGGGACTGGGTCCTCATAAATCAAACTGTGTGTTCTAGCTAGGGACGTCCCCGCTCCATCTAGCGGCTCAGTACGGACACCACTCCACGGCTGAGGTGCTTCTCCGAGCAGGCGTTAGCAGGGATGCCCGGACCAAAGTGGACAGGACCCCACTCCACATGGCGGCCACAGAGGGCCACTCCAATATAGTGGAGCTGCTAGTCAGTGTAAGGGCAACCAAATGTAAAGCTGACAGTATTCAGCTGTTTATATGAAAAACATAATAGTTTTAGTAAAGTGACTGAAAAACAAATGTTATTTTATGTGCCATGTTGAATGTTCACCACCCACACTTTGGAATCTAGGCTACCCGTCTCACTTTCCTGTCTCTTTTCCACCACTGGGGGGCGTGCTGTGCTTCCTGGCAGAGCGGAGCAGACATCAATGCTAAGGACATGCTGAAGATGACAGCCCTGCACTGGGCGGCCCAGCACGGTCACAGAGAGGTGGCAGAACTGCTGCTCAAATATGGAGCAGACGTCCACTCCCTCAGCAAGTTTGACAAGACGCCCTTTGACATCGCCATGGACACCAGCAACACTGAGCTCATGATACTGTTACAGGTGAAGGGACTGTGTGTGTTTTGTATTTATATGTCTCTGATGTTCATTTGTTTTCACAAAAATGCCCTTATGTCTGTCTAAGAACACGCAAGGGAAGTGAACACAGAAATAATAAGAAAAATCTAAACACATGCAAGTATGTGTTCTTATCACTGGTTTATGTAATACGTGTTGAGGCCCTGAAGATTAAACTGTTGCCCATTATGTGGGAGGAACTGTATCTGTGTTCTTGTGTTTTGTGTATGTACACAGGATGGCATGCAGAACCAAGTGAACATGAACCCAGAGCCCCAGTTCATCATCTCCTCTGCTGGAGTCGTGAACCTCTCTGACCTCGTCAACACCACCGCCAAGTCAGGTATGGGCAACTGGAGCACAGGTTACAGTAAGTTAGTTACAAATTAAGTAGACATTTATAATTGATATAAATGGGGAACCTTAGTAACACCTGACCTCACCCAAGACAATTCTAAATGGGATGACTTGATTGAGATTGAGGTTTTGCATTGTTTTATTATTCCAGGAGAATCTGTCTCTACCACCTCAGTCCTGGCAACACTGGCAGCCCTGGCAGAAGCCTCCGGTCCCATGGGTAACAATGCAGGTAAGTGATGTCTATGCATAACCATGAGGATAACACTACACATTACTCTGATGAGCTACTCATGTTACAATTAATAGTACTTTCATCATATTCTATAAAATGATGATACCTCTCTGTGCGTTAGGGCAAACTCAGATCTGTATGACAGTTCTTAGAGTTACTTACCATTGCAGTCTATCTTTCCCACAGGCAAATCTGAGGATGCGATCGCTGCAGATTCTGTGGACTCTGCCATTCAGCATGTAGTGGGCGATGGAGGTCAGAGGGTCATCACCATAGTGACGGACCAACACGGCAACCTGCAGCCAGCGGGCCTTGGGCAGCAGTTCTTTGTCACTATGCAGGGGCAGCAAAGTAAGTAGGAAACCACAGCCATATATAGCCATTTATACACTCAGTGGCCAGTTTATTAGGCACGCCACCCCGTTCACGAAAATGGTTCGTTCCTACAGACAGTGTGGCTGTGGCTTGCTATAAAAAGCAGGCAGACAGGCATCGAGGCATTCAGTTACTGTTCGATTGACTGTTGACTGAATGGGCATAACGAGTGACCTATGCTACTTTGAGCGTGGTATGATCGTCGGTGTCAGGCTCACCGGTTCCAGTATCTCAGAAATGGCGGGCTTCCTGGACTTTTCACACGTGACAGTGTCTAGGGTTTACAGAGAATAGTGCGACAAACAAAAAACATCCAGTCAGCGGCAGTCCTGTGGGCAAAAACTCATTGATGAGAGAGGTCGAAGGAGAATGGCAAGAATCGTGCAAGCTAACAGGTGGGCCACAAACGGTGCAGTACAACAGTGGTGTGCAGAACGGCATCTCGGAATGCACAACTCATCGATCCTTGTCATGGATGGGCTATTGCAGCAGACGACCACACCGGGTTCCACTCCTATCAGCTAAAAACAAGAAGAAGTGGCTCCAATGGGCACGCGATTACCAAAACTGGACAATTGAGGAGTGAAAAAACATTGCATGGTCCGACCAATCCCGGTTCCTGTTGCGTCATGCTGATGGCAGAGTCAGGATTTAGCATAAGCAGCATGAGTCCATGAGCCTCATCCTGCCTGGTGTCAACGGTACAGGCTGATGGCGGTGGTGTAATGGTGTGGGGAATGTTTTCCTGGCACACGTTAGGTCCCTTGATACCAATTGAGCAATATTTGAACGCCACACCTTGTAGAATCCATGCCCTGAAGAATTCACTGTTCTGGAGGCAAAGGGGTGTCAGACCCGGTACTAGAAGGGTGTACCTAATAAACTGGCCACTGTGTGTATGTTTATTTACTTGACATTGTGCTCATGTCAGCCTTTTTCAAGACATTACAATGAATGCATTCATCAGTTTGTTGTGTTTTGTTTCTGTAGTGGTGGCAGTCCCTGCTGGTCAGATCACAGAGGAGGTGGTGGAACAGGAGCCTTATCCCTCTCCGGCACGCAAGAGGAGAATAGAGGCTGCAGCCATCCTAACCAGACCCAAAGACAAGGTCAGCAAAGGTCGCCATATTTGTTGCTTGGCATAATATTCTGAAATATTTTCTCTCTTGTTACTGTATGTGTCCATTGTTCTCAGAAAGCGAAGTCAGGGGACAGCAGTCGGGAGCAGCTCCAGAAGCAGCTGCAGGAGGCCAACCGGAAGGCCCAGGAGTACCGCACACAGCTCCTACAGAAGGAGCAGGAGGCTGAGCAATACCGCCTCCGACTAGAGGAGGCCATAGAGCAACAACAGAGCAACAATACCAGCAATGCTACTGGTTCTACCAGCATAGGTGTCCAGGAGGGAGAGGAGGAGGTGATCCAAATGGAAAAACAACCAGAGACCGAGGAGAGAGTTGTAGAGGAGGACAAAGTGGAAGGGGAGGAGGACGTCCCACTTCGAGGAGACGCCATTCTGGTTAAAGTGGAGGAGGAGCTGGATTCAGGGGAGGGAGAACAGATAACAGTGGATGAGACCGAGGAAACGGAGAAGGCTTCAACTAAGGTCACAACAACCCCCAAAAGGGGGAGAGGGAGGGGACGAGGACGTGGAAGGAGGCGGTAGTCAAGTGTCCCTCTGTTCTCTTGGTGTTATCTCATGATATGTCTTGTTTTATGCTTTTATATTAATATTAACGGTTATTACTTGTTTATTTTAGAACAATAACGTTGTGCTTGTATTTGTAACTAGGTTTTGAGATTATTTTATTTACTTGCAATACTTTTGATGAAGAAGCCATTGGCGAGCACTTGTAAGCTAATGCTGAGCCCTGTGGGAGGAGTTAAGGATGCAGATTTCTCCACAGTGTCCAAACCATTCTGTGAATTTAGAGAAAGTAAGAAAAGGTATGTTTGCATAGGATTGTGTAAATACTGCAATGTGGGTTTGATTGCACTGTGTGTTCATTCTCCTAAGAATAAGCTTTCTAACACATTCTAGTATAGGATGTTCAATCCACAGCATTTCCAGTTCCTGTCTTCAGCGTCATGTTTAAAATAGTACAATCAAGTTAGCTCAAGTGTATAGTACTAACTGAGCAAATGTATCAGATTCTTCAGAAAAGGTTTTCCAAGGCTGGCTAAGTTGTTGTTATTTGCGTACCTGTACAGTGGGGGGAAAAAGTATTTAGTCAGCCACCAATTGTGCAAGTTCTCCCACTTAAAAAGATGAGAGAGGCCTGTAATTTTCATCATAGGTACACGTCAACTATGACAGACAAATTTCGGGGGGAAAAATCCAGAAAATCACATTGTAGGATTTTTTATGAATTTATTTGCAAATTATGGTGGAAAATAAGTATTTGGTCACCTACAAACAAGCAAGATTTCTGGCTCTCACAGACCTGTAACTTCTTCTTTAAGAGGCTCCTCTGTCCTCCACTCGTTACCTGTATTAATGGCACCTGTTTGAACTTGTTATCAGTATAAAAGACACCTGTCCACAACCTCAAACAGTCACACTCCAATCTCCACTATGGCCAAGACCAAAGAGCTGTCAAAGGACACCAGAAACAAAATTGTAGACCTGCACCAGGCTGGGAAGACTGAATCTGCAATAGGTAAGCAGCTTGGTTTGAAGAAATCAACTGTGGGAGCAATTATTAGGAAATGGAAGACATACAAGACCACTGATAATCTCCCTCGATCTGGGGCTCCACGCAAGATCTCACCCCGTGGGGTCAAAATTATCACAAGAACGGTGAGCAAAAATCCCAGAACCACACGGGGGGACCTAGTGAATGACCTGCAGAGAGCTGGGACCAAAGTAACAAAGCCTACCATCAGTAACACACTACGCCGCCAGGGACTCAAATCCTGCAGTGCAAGACGTGTCCCCCTGCTTAAGCCAGTACATGTCCAGGCCCGTCTGAAGTTTGCTAGAGTGCATTTGGATGATCCAGAAGAGGATTGGGAGAATGTCAGATGAAACCAAAATAGAACTTTTTGGTAAAAACTCAACTCGTCGTGTTTGGAGGACAAAGAATGCTGAGTTGCATCCAAAGAACACCAAACCTACTGTGATGCATGGGGGTGGAAACATCATGCTTTGGGGCTGTTTTTCTGCAAAGGGACCAGGACGACTGATCCGTGTAAAGGAAAGAATGAATGGGGCCATGTATCGTGAGATTTTGAGTGAAAACCTCCTTCCATCAGCAAGGGCATTGAAGATGAAACGTGGCTGGGTCTTTCAGTATGACAATGATCCCAAACACACCGCCCGGGCAACAAAGGAGTGGCTTCGTAAGAAGCATTTCAAGGTCCTGGAGTGGCCTAGCCAGTCTCCAGATCTCAACCCCATAGAAAATCTTTGGAGGGAGTTGAAAGTCTGTGTTGCCCAGCGACAGCCCCAAAACATCACTGCTCTAGAGGAGATCTGCATGGAGGAATGGGCCAAAATACCAGCAACAGTGTGTGAAAACCTTGTGAAGACTTACAGAAAACGTTTGACCTGTGTCAATTCCAACAAAGAGTATACAGTCATGGCCAAAATTGTTGGCACCCCTGAAATTTTTCCAGAAAATGAAGTATTTCTCACAGAAAAGTATTGAAATTACACATGTTTTGCTATGCACATGTTTATTTCCTTTGTGTGTATTGGAATAACACAAAAAAAAACAGGAAAAAAGCAAATTTGACATAATTTCACACAAAACTAAAAAAATGGGCCGGACAAAGTTATTGGCACCCTTTCAAAATTGTGGATAAATAAGTTTGTTCCAAGCATGTGATGCTCCTTTAAACTCACCTGGGGCAAGTAACAGGTGTGGGCAATCTAAAAATCACACCTGAAAGCAGATAAAAAGGAGAGAAGTTGACTCAGTCTTTGCATTGTGTTTCTGTGTGTGCCACACTAAGCATGGAGAACAGAAAGAGGAAAAGAGAACTGTCTGAGGACTTGAGAACCAAAATTGTGGGAAAAATATCAACAATCTCAAGGTTACAAGTCCATCTCCAGAGATCTAGATGTTCCTTTGTCCACAGTGCGCAACATGATCAAGAAGTTTGCAACCCATGGCACTGTAGCTAATCTCCCTGGACGTGGACGGAAGAGAAAAATTGATGAAAGGTTGCAACGCAGGATAGTCCGGATGGTGGATAAGCAGCCCCAAACAAGTTCCAAAGAAATTCAAGCTGTCCTGCAGGCTCAGGGTGCATCAGTGTCGAGCGCGAACTATACGTCGAAATTTGAATGAAATGAAACGCTTATGGCAGGAGACCCAGGAGGACCCCACTGCTGACACAGAGACATAAAAAAGCAAGACTACAGTTTGCCAAAATGTACATGAGTAAGCCAAATTCCTTCTGGGAGAACGTCTTATGGACAGATGAGACCAAGATAGAGCTTTTTGGTAAAGCACATCGTTTTGCTGTTTACCGAAAATGTAATGAAGCCTTCAAAGAAAAGAACACAGTACCTACAGTCAAATATGGTGGAGGTTCAAAGATGTTTTGGGGTTGTTTTGCTGCCTCTGGCACTGGGTGCCTTGACTGTGTGCAAGGCATCATGAAATCTGAGGATTACCAAAGGATTTTGGGTCGCAATGTAGGGCCCAGTGTCAGAAAGCTGGGTTTGCGTCCGAGATCATGGGTCTTCCAGCAGGACAATGACCCCAAACATACTTCAAAAAGCACCCAGAAATGGATGGCAACAAAGCGCTGGAGAGTTCTGAAGTGGCCAGCAATGAGTCCAGATCTTAATCCCATTGAACACCTGTGGAGAGATCTTAAATTGCTGTTGGGAAAAGGCACCCATCCAATATGAGAGACCTGGAGCAGTTTGCAAAAGAAGAGTGGTCCAAAATTCCGGGTGAGAGGTGTAAGAAGCTTATTGATGGTTATAGGAAGCGACTGATTTCAGTTATTTTTTCCAAAGGGTGTGCAACTAAATATTAAGTTAAGGGTGCCAATCATTTTGTCCGGCCCATTTTTTGAGTTTTGTGTGAAATTATGTCAAATTTGCTTTTTTCCTGTTTTTTTTGTGTTATTCCAATACACACAAAGGAAATAAACATGTGCATAGCAAAACATGTGTAATTTCAATACTTTTCTGTGAGAAATACTTCATTTTCTGGAAAAATTTCAGGGGTGCCAACAATTTTGGCCATGACTGTATAACAAAGTATTGAGAAACTTTTGTTATTGACCAAATACTTATTTTCCACCATAATTTGCAAATAAATTCATTAAAAATCCTACAATGTGATTTTCTGGATTTTTTTTCCTAATTTTGTCTGTCATAGTTGACGTGTACCTATGATGAAAATTACAGGCCTCTCTCATCTTTTTAAGTGGGAGAACTTGCACAATTGGTGGCTGACTAAATACTTTTTTCCCCCAC